>NC_064614.1:452909079-453212109 GCF_023898315.1 Schistocerca nitens
AATCCGATAAAAAATATATGCATAAAGGGGACACTGAGTGTGAAGTAAGATGGTCTTTCATAGGATTTATATAAATCAAGTAATTTAGATGTCCTTACCTTAGCCGGCCGCGGTGGCCGTGCGCTTCTAGGCCCTGCAGTCCGGAACCGCCGGACTGCTACGGTCGCAGGTTCGAATCCTGCCTCGGGCATTGAAGTGTGTGATGTCCTTAGTTTAGTTAGGCTTAAGTAGTTCTAAGTTCTAGGGGACTGATGACCTAAGATGTTAACTCCCATAGTGCTAAGAGGCATTTGAACCATTTGTCCTTACCTTATATGCCAAGGAGTTCGATAGTAAAAGATTGTATAACATATAGTTGAGAAAGGACAATAAGTTACAGAATGTTGCATAGAAATTTTTAAGTCTACTCGCTCAATGAGATTGAGATGTGGCGCGTTGGAACGGTTAATGTTCATTTGTTCAAGGAGATTAATTTTATTTCCTTTGTTAGCGATGTCTGCAATCCGAAGGTTACTAATTTTTCTTCTATAATGCGGTTGTATGTATCTGAAAATCGCGGACTTTTCTGGAGGCACCTATATAATTTTACTATTTTTTACACGTTAATGTAATTGACATAGAACAGTGCAGTGGGCCTGGCGATTCCAAGGGAGTCTGTTGTTCACAATTCCGTACAACTTTTGCGGTTTCGTAACATTATTTCGTTATATGTAACCAAATAATTATTTGCTTGCGTGTGATACGCATATGACCAAACAAATCAAGTAGTAGTTCAAGGCCCCGTTTTCATATGCACGGCAACAAATTTGACTCTCGTGGCAAAGCGTAGTTTTAATATCATTATATTGAAACAGTAGGAAGATGACGAACCGTTCATACTGCAAATCATACTCCTCCCTTCCAAGAAGTACGTTATGCAGAATGGGCGTGCTAACTGTCACGGCGTCATACCACTTAGCATAATTAGGGCAGTCGGCCTGCTAATTGATCCCTTTTCTAACGTACTTAGCGATCAATTAGGAATACTGCTTTAACTAGCACGTTAACGAACCACTTACTTTCCCTGAAAAATGACAGACTTCTTAATAAGAACTAGTTATCTCTGACGAATGATCTAGCTGCAGTACAGAAAAACTCTTGAAACAATGTCTGATTTATGGCTTAACCGACGTTCTATGTTCATTTACTCATATACAATATTTCCACAGTCATACTGCTGTACCTGAGATGAAGCAAACATCGAAAATAAAGTCACCAACGCTATAGCATTCGTGTCTAAAAGTCTGTGAGACGCATTGTAAATAAGTGGTGTGCCTCCCATACAAATGTGCGTATTACATCTAACCGAAAATTTTCCTAAAGTTCGTCGATGGGAGTTGTTACGTCGTAGTACCTGAATTGTCGGTTAAGCGGGGCGTACCCTAATTGATAACTAAAAATGACGCGAATGGAAGTACACAATAACAACAGCAAAAGAGTTAGAGCAAACCTGGGTCTTCGCAGGAGCCGTTTGCGAAATAAATGCGGATGTGTGGAACAACCACTGACTTCTGTATGAAATATTGTACTCGTTAGTACAAATGTTGACATTTCGTTAATTCCCTGTCCGATTGAGCTCAAATTGCACACATGACCTACAGCAACAAGAAATACTACTATCGAGTTGGATCAAGTGGAGGAGGAAACTTAATAATTCAAGTTTACCGCGCCTTTAGATTTCAGCCACATCACATTTTGAAGGAAAAGATTTTTCCACAAAAGAAGCTACTTCGACTGTTTCAGGAATATCTTAGAACGCTGGCGTTACGTTGAGTACGCTGCCAGTTTTGACATGATTTTATATTAGCATTATATCTTGATTGTGTTACACTTAATCACTTTCTTTTTAAGCAAGTTTGCTGTTTGCAACTTTCATCTGGCGGAATGGCGACGAATGATACACGCCCACTCAACTCACTAGTGGCTGCTTCTGCCCCAATCAAAATGTGATCCAGCTGACCATATACATCACTCAGAACGTTTCCATTTCGGTCTCTGCTACGGGTTGATAATTTTTAACATTCGACGATCTTTTCCGGGGTAAAGCCTAGTGTAAAGAATCACCCTAATTTGTAAAAGAAACGCACAAGAATTTTTTAAAAGCTGTAACATAGTCGACGGTGCGCCCTCAAAGAACTCGTGAAGATTTTATTTCATCTGCAGTAGTAACCTTAAACTTCTCCAAAACCGCGTATCACTACGATTGCTGTCTATGAAATAAATATTATTGTTGATTTACAGTCCTCAGTGATCTAGCGGTTATAACACACCGAAAAAACACCAGTATCTCAAAACGTATATATTTAATTTGCAAAACATGCTTTCTTGGTACGCTTGAGAATTACCAAATATATATTTACTATATAACCTTTCTTTAGAGCTTCTAAAATTGGCGTCCATTGACTGTGATGTCACATCTAATCTCTCTTCGTGGACGACGAACAGAATTGTTGGCTGCGTGCCTAAAATCTGGTGGCAGCTGATAGGAAGTCACAATGCTTACCCACATCATGCTGACTGCCGCATTTTTGCTTATCACGCCTGTCGAATATGCTGATTAAAAATGTCATCCTTATGAGTGCTTCTTTTCAATACATAAAAAAAGCAGCTCCTACAGAAAAACCATGGTGTGAACACATGATAACTGTTGCGTGCGTCCAACGTTATTATTCATATGGAAATCGGACTGCAGAATGCTCAGCGAAAATCTACGTGCTCCTGATCACCATCTATCATCGTTTGAGAAAGGTCGAATGATTGGCTTGAAGGACACAGAGTGAGTACAGGAAATAGTGTCTTAGGACTGAGGTGGAAGAGATGGTATGGGATTAGACACACAAAAAAAGATGCCAATGTCAAATTCAGTTTATTCCATAGTAAATTTGTGCCACTATTTAAAACTCGGTTTTTTTAAAAAGGTAACCAAATCCATTAAAAAAACAGTTGAACTAAGGAACAGACAGAAGTCACGGGATACCTTCTAACATCGTGTCGACCCTCCTTTTGCCCGGCATAGTGCACTAACTCGATGTGGCATGGAATCAACAAGTCGTTGGAACTCTCCTGCAGAAATATTGCGCTATGCTGCCTCTATATCGGTCCATAATTGCGAAATTGCTGCAAGTGCAGGATTTTGTGCACGAACTAACCTCTGGATTATGTCCCAGAAATGTTCAGTGAGATTCATATCGATCGATCTGCTTGGCTAAATCGTTCGCTCGAATTTTCCAAAATTTTTTTTAAAGCATTCCCGTGCTACTGGGGCCAGGTGACATGGTGCATTGTCATCCATAAAAATTCTATCGTTGTTTGGGAACATGGCGTCCACGAATGACTGCAAATGGTCTTCAAGTAAACTAGCATCCATAGGACCCAGTACATTCCACGTGAACACAATCTACACCACTGAGGAGCCACTACTAGCTTGCACGTTGTCTTGTTGACAACATGGGTCCATGGCTTCGTGGGGCTGCGGCACATTCGAAACTTTCCATCAGCTCTTACCAACTGAAATCGTGACTCATCTGACCAGGCTACGATTTTCCGGTCTTTTAGAGTCCAGTCGATATGGTCACGAGCCGAGGAGCGGCGCTGCAGGCGATATTGTGCTGTTAGCAAAGGCAATAGCGTCGGTCATATGCAGCCATAGCCCATTAAATCCAAAGTTCGCCTTCACTGTAATAACAGACGTTCATAGTGTGTCCCACATTGATTTCTGTTCTTATTTCACGTAGCGTTGCTTGTCTGTTACAACTAAGAACTCCACTCAAACACTGCTTCTCTCGGTCGTTAAGTGAAGGCCGTCAGCCACTGCGCTGCGTTGTTCGCGGTGAGACGTAATGCCTGAAATGTGGTATTCTCAGCACAATCCTGACACGATGGATCGCGAAATGCTGAATTTCCTGACGATTTCCGAAATGGAATAGCCCTATCCCAAGCGCTTAGTTCCAACTAGTATTCCGCGTTGAAAATCTTTCAATCCCCGTCGTAATCACGACGGATACCTTTTTACGTCAATCACCGGTGTATAAATCACAACTCCCGCAATGCACTGCCCTTTTATACCTCGTGTAAGCGATACTACTGCCACCTTTGTATGTTATCCCACGACTTTGGTCACCGCAGTGTAAGATCTCATGCAAGAACGAAACGGAAATTTATATAACGGCCAGAATAAATAAAGATCCTATATTACTTGCTTACTACAGAAAATACTGTAGCATTTTAAGTAAAATCGTTATAAGATCAAGAAGTACACAAATCCTGATAAAAATCAATAATGCAGGTAATAAGATTAACGCTATATGTGGTTGAAAAGGGAGACAGATAATGCAGTCGTGTACATGTTACCATTACAATTAAACTAAATGACAATGTTTTGACGGATGATTCGCAAGTTGCGAGTATTTTTAACAATCACTTTCTAACTGTAACGGCAAAAATAGGATTAAGTGGTTCAATTGAAGAAGCAAGGGTATACAGGGTGAGTCACTAACTACTGCCACCATGAATAACTCCGAAAGTATGATACGAGCTGAAAAGTTAGTCGGACAAAAGTTGCATGGGACAACGGGAGCCATAATATGACGTTCGTTTTTTGTTTCTAGGTGGGGTCACTTCAGAGACATGAAGGTCAACTTAGTTTCTTTTTTTAAATGGGATGATATACGTAGTTTGGTAGTTGTTTTCTGATAACGGCTATCGAAACGAATCCAATGATGTTAACAGTAAGGTCTTTGAAGGTCAATGAAGATCACAAATGTGGCATGAATGTCCTTTCACAGAAGGTGTTCGAAGTGAGACCACTGGTATGAATGCAGTGCTGCAATATTCTTATCATAGACTGAGTGGTATTCCTTATCACATCGGCACTTATCGAAGCACATGCTGTGAGAATTCTCTCTAGCATGTCTTCAGGTGTACTTGTAACGTCTTTATAAACAATGTCTTTCACGAATCTCAACAACAAAAAATCCAGAGGCGTCAAGTCTGGTGAACGAGCCGGCCACGACACATCTCCTTCGCGTCGAGTCCAACGATTTGGGAACTGTCTCTGCAACTCATTTCTAGCCATCAGCGAAAAATGTACCGGACACACGTCGTGTTGATACCACATTCCGTTCATTGGTCCTAAAGGTATTTCTTCCAATAACGGACTTAATGTTTCTTGCAGGAATGTGGTGTACTCCCTGCCATTAAGATTTGTTTCGATGAACTAGGAGCCTATAATTCTGTCCTCCAGTATTCCATTCCATACATTCACCGACCACGGTTTTTGGTGTGAAATTTGCCACAGCCAACATGGATTTTCAGTTGCCCAGTAATGCATGTTACGCAAATTAATATTTCCATGGTTCGTGAATGTAGCCCCGTCAGTAAATAAAATCAAATTAATAAATGTGTCATCCGTGTGAATCTGAAGCTGAGCCCATCGGCAGAATGCAGAACACGAACAACACTACTCTGGCTCGTGCCAGATTCCCTTGGGGTCTGAAGCAAGTAAAACAAGGATGTCTAACCACAGTGGCAAGAGTACCAATTTCCGTTTCCTCGTTAGTAATTTTCCTTTGCCGGGTATGTTTCCGATACATTAAAGATCCAGTTGTTCTCAGTTTATCATACACATGTTTAAATGTATGGCTTGTAGGGTGAGTACGTTGAGGATATCTTTTAGGGTATAAATTTCTATCTCTCACTGAATTTCGTTGGCATTCTCCGTAAATGAGAAGCATACCGACTTGTTCTTCGAAGGAATACAGCATTAAAATCCGCTTGATTCGAAGATACTAATCTTACCATTCCTATTAGTGTTGTATTGCGAAACCGTCGAATTGTGTTAACATGTCAATGTCACGTTAGATGGATACGCCGTATTCCGCGAATATTTACTATTTTCATGATATACGAGAGAGAATTGTCAGAGCATGTGCTTCGATAAGTGCCGAAGTGATAAGGAATACCACTCAATCCGTGATAAGAAGACTGCAGCACTACACTGATACCAAGGGTCATCACTTCGAACACCTTCTGTAAATCTACGTTCAAGCCACCTTTGTGACCTTCGTTGACCTTCAAAGACCTTACTGTTACCCATCATTGGACTTGTTTCGATAGCCGCTATCAGAAAATAAGTACCAAACTACAGCATTCCATTAAAAAAAAGAAGTTGACCATCACATCCCTGACGCGACCCGACCTAGCAACAAAACACGAACCGTCATATTATGGCCCCCATTGTCCCATGCAACATTTGTCCCACAAACTTTTCAGCTACTGTCATACCTTCGGAGTTATTCTAGGTGGCAACAGATAGCGAGTCAAAAAAGAAACGTCATTCCACAAAACTGCAAGCAATTGGAAGTGGCACCAACATATTTCACTGAATATAACAGAATGATAAAATTCCTAAATAAAAGCTCTTGATGGAATTTCAAACAGAATTCTGAAAAGGTCTTCTAACTTAATAAACAGTGCCCGGAGTGATATATGAGATGTCACTGGCGCACAGAATTTTTTGAGACGGTATTAAAATATGCATTTGTTAAACCTCTTCAAAGGAAAGACGATTAGAAAGACCTTAACAGTTATCATCCAATTTCATTACTGACATCGGCTTCCAAAATATTTGAGAAAGTAATATACTCAAGAGTGTAAGAAGGATTTACTTAGCATATCACAGTTTGGATTCCAGATGGGTTGATCGACTGAGAATACTGTTTATAGATTCATTCATCAAATAGTACAAGCCTTTAACAATAAAGTAACGCAAATTGTTATTTCTTGTGATCTTTCCAAGGCGTTTTTTCGTGTAGAACATATTACTCTTTTAGAAAAACTTAAGTTTTATGGAACTGACAGCTTTATACATGATTGTTTTAAATCATATTTAACAAACGGAATGGCAAAAGCTGTGCTGAATAATTCGAGAAATGTTGGAAGCTAGAAAATTTTAGTGGTTGGAGAGAAACCAAAATGGAAATTCCAGAGGGTTCAATTTTGGGTCCATTCCTATTCCTTATATACATGAATGACCTTCCACTTAACACTCAACAAGCAGAATTGGTACTTTTTGCAGATAATACTGATGTTATAGAGAGAAAGCGACAGAGGAGAGTGTAAATGACGCTTTTTTTAAAATATTCAGGGATTTTCAGAAATCACTTTCTGTAAGTTTTGGAAAGAAAGTTAGATATTCAGTTATGTACGACTAATAGTTATGCCGACAATTGTGTAGCTTATGAACAAGTCAGGAAATCGGATAAAATGATCATAATTTTTGGTTGTACATATTGATGAAACCTTTACCTGGAAGAAGTATGTTACTTAACTCCTCAAAGCATTAAGTTAGCTAATTTCGCTCTTTCGATAATTGCTAATCTTGAAAATATACGATATAACCTCCTGATGTATCTTGCATATTGATAGTCAATAATGTATTACGGAATAATATTCTGGGGAAATCACCACTTATACGTATTGATTGCACAAAAACGAGCATTAAGAATAATATGTGGCGTTCAGCCACAGACGTCGCGTAGGTAGCTGTCCAGGGGGTTAGGCATTTTAACTGTGCTGTCACGATACATACATCCGCTAATGAAATTCGTTATAAATAACCCATCACAATTTGTGAAGAACCGTGAGGTTCATACCTGTATAACTAAGAACGAAAAATGGCCTTCATTAGCTGTTATTAAAGCTGTCAGTGGCTCAGAAAGAAGTCTCTTGATCTTTCGACTAATAACATAAAATACCTGACAGGTAGCAATGCAATTTACATCTAACCTATAATCATTTCTCAGAGACAACTCCTTCTCTTCCATGGACGAATTTCTGTTTTTAAACAACGCAGATGCATGGGCAGGACTAAAAAAAATAATTTTTGGAAGGTGACTCAACAGCTTCACGGAAATTGTTAAAATGGTTTAAGCCACCACTTAACATTAGTCGTGATTTAAATAATGCATAGTGCATGCCATGAACATCAATATACGACACAGGACTTTTAGAAGCAAACATACGAATACCAAATGTACACAGGGCAGTACAGCGTGATACAACAACTTGATGATCTGTCTTGTTACCTAATCTGTGGTTTTATAACATACCTTATGCTTTAAAACTTCAACATATTATGCATCAGTGTTGTAAGTTGCTTCGCACTGCATAAACATTTCCCACTACCACGAAGGTCCCTGCACATCGTTGTGTCAAATATAAAAGTATTATGTACTAACAGAAACATAATTATAATGCACCGATTACAAGCGTTCACCAACTGGCATCTGATAGAGAAGTGGTGTAAGCACAGCGGCCACCGTGTACGTCCACCAGGTGGCACTGAGGTGGTTGACAGTTATCGTCTTTTCTATAGCATAACACGTAGATACGTAATTCCACATAATTGGTAATAAATAATTAAGAACATTTTTATTTACATTCTATGCGGTCCAAACCAGAGAAATATAGGAAGTATATAAAAATTATCAAAGGTACATATTGTTAATTATACACAAAATTTCTATATTCATCCGGTTTGGATTCTGGAATAATGTAAACAAAATGTTTCCTTAGTTATGGGTTTCCAATAATATGAAACTATGTATTTATGTTTTACGCTATATTTAAGAACATAACCCAGCCAACCTCCACAGTGCCACATGGCGGACGTACATGACAGTCTTTCTGTTTACACCACTCCTCTGTCAGTAGCCAAACTGGATGTCAACATGAACACTTGTAATCGGCGCGATATAGCTGTGTTTATGTTTGTACATAATACTTTTAAATTTTGGTTTGGGTTGTTTGTGGGAAGAAACCAAACTGCGAGGTCATCGGTCTCGTCGGATCAGGGAAGGACGGGGAAGGAAATCGGCCGTGCCCTTTCAGAGGAACATCCCGGCATCTGCCTGGAGCGATTTAGGGAAACCACGGAAAACCTAAATCAGGATGGCCGGACGAGGGATTGAACCGTCGTCCTCCCGAATGCGAGTCCAGTATGCTAACCACTGCCAACCTCACTCGGTTTTTAAATTTGACATGCTAATGTTTTGACCTTTATGCCAATGGGAAGCGTATATGCAATGTGAAGTAACTTGCATCACTGGTAACCGTAAGTTATATTATAATTCCATAGTTTCGAAACTGGTCATGTAATAAAATGTTTTTTTAGCTGTCTCGGCTTCTGAAGTTTTCTTCAGATCGCCACCGGACTGACCATGTCAGTATATTACGAAACAGTACTCACTACCTCATGAAAATATAGCATTACCGGATGGTACGGATTTGTTTACACATCCTAAAAGCAGTCAAAGCGGTTTTTACATATGATAAAGAAAAAATCATGCTTCAGAACTGATGCTGAATGCTTGCACTCTATTTTCCTTGATATACAGATCTGGTGGGTCATCCTTCGAAGCCGAAATGTGATCAGATTCACCAACAAGTAGAGTAGCACTTACCGCAGATTTCCAGGAATGCAGGAACCGCTACGTTATTAATAGACCCACGAGACAGCCCCGAGAATTTCACACCACCCAGGAAGTGAATGTCAGTCACAATGCTTGTCCTGCTCATTGAGTTAGCCAAAGAATAGTGTCAGGTTCCGCCGTCGCCTAAAACATACGTCACGCTGGAGCCTCATAGCGCCTGTAATGCGTGCCAGCGTCCTGACCTGTAGAAAACACAGAACCCAGTGCCGGGTTTATCCAGCTCGGAGCCCGCAGTAAATGCTAAGAAGAGGTCCTTGGTTTGTATTAGGCCTCAAAGTTTACGATATAAAATGAAACAGCATTTTACTTTGGTCCCAAAACGATATGTGCGTTTTCTTGGGTGGTTATCGTCACACAGACATTTAAAAGATAAATTTCTTTCGCACCATGAGAAAATATAAACGTTACGTTATAGCAATAACCTTCTTTTTTTGTACAGATTGACTACATTAAATGTGTAGAAAGTATTAATGTTAATACAGTGACTGAAATGAGGCATTCAAGCATCATAAATTAAATTTAATAAAAGAATTAGATTTAAAACCAAACGAAACGAATAAAAATAACCGTCACAATAATTTAGTTAAGAATTTAAAAAAATACATTTCTGTTATGAACACGCGACCTTTAGCTTACGAAAATAGTCTTAGGAATTATGCTACAGAGCTGCTGGGTAAAGTCATGTTGTTTTTGATGGTTCAGTGTTTCACGAGATATTATTTTCGTCACCAGAATGAGATTTTCACTCTGCGCTGATATGAAACTTCCTGGCAGATTAAAACTGTGTGCCGGACCGAGACTCTAACTCGGGACCTTTCGTCACATTTTCGCAAATGTGGATGATTGCACGGTGTGAAACTCGGCACCCAAACATACACCATTGTATGGGTGACCTTAAAAAAATCATTACCGGCTTGGTGTCCCAATGGCAAATAAGTCTTTACTGTAATCGGTAGTAAACGAACTATAAAGGCAACATTTTAGTACCAGATCAAACAGCGTGAACTATTGATACCTACCTTCTTATACATGTTGGAGTTAGAACCATTTTTTTTAAATGTTGTGGCATATATAAACAAGACAAATCTCTCACTCTGCAAGATAGATCATTAGTCGTGTATCTCTGTTTGTGTGTTTATCTTAAATTGAGATTTCTCTGCAGTATCCTTTCTTCCCGGAGAACTTGTCTAGCTAGTTAAGAGGAGAGCTTCTGCGAAGTTTGGAAGGTAAGAGAAAGTTATTGACAGAAATTTGCTGTGGAGTCCAGGATCGTGCCTGGATAGCTCTGTCGAAGATAACATTGCCCGAAAGGCGAGGTTCTCGGTTCGAAAGCCGGTACGACACACAGTTATAATCTACCAGACAGATCTAAATCAGCGTACACTCCGTGGTGGAGTGAGTGATTCATTCTGGAAGATAAAGGACGTCCCGCTTCTTCAGAAGGTGAGGCCGATGACGTAAACATTGCACTGCCTCACCCATCGAAGCCACCCCCCACCCCCACCCCCTCCCCACTCCACAATCGACATTAAGAGCGGTAAATAGTTTTGATTTGTAGCAGCAGTCTTTCATCACAGCATCCGCTAATGGCTGAAACACGTCATTCTCTGGGCATCTACTCAACGGTACACTGAAAAGGTAAACGTACTGCGTGTATTCTTTAATTTGGAAAGAGAATTATTATTATTATTATACATTTTTATTTTATTTTGCAGTGCATTAGTATGATTTAGTCTAAAAAGAAAAATGAAGCTCGAATAGTATAGGTAAAACACACTTCTTCATTAGAATTCTCAGTTCACATAAATAAAAAGTGTAATTGTCGATTCACACTTTCACACGGCTTTGGTTTTGCTTTTCCTCGACCGATAACCTTTTAATTCTCGGCATCAGTCGCGGCCGTCACCGTAAATTAGTCACTAGGAAGAGTAATAACGGACGGAAACGTAACCGTGTTTTGGCTGCAAACGTTGCATGGCGTTGCACTGGTAAGACTGCTTACAGACTGAACAAGCTGGTGGGGGGAGTGGGGCAGCGAGTGTACTCACTAAATAAGGAATTTTCAATTTCTAAGTCGACTACGCTGTGACTTTCTGACTTCAAATGCGGTAGGCTGACCTAGAAAATGAGGGGATAGGAATGGGTTAGTGTAACTGTTTGTGTTAATTGTTCGAGTGTCTCTTTAACCCTGTAAGTGAGTTGTCACAGTAAGCTCTGGACGTCCGTGCGAAGTTCCAGGGGGTACGTTACCAAAGTTTTGAGTGAAAAAATGGGATGAAGTATTTCTCCATAAAATTTAATACACATTTCTATTTTTAATGGTGGGTATGTCCTTAAAGCTCTCTGATGTATGTGTTTGAGACGTATTTTTCGGCATTTGAGATTATTAAACCCGCTTTTTTCTTCACGGTCTGGAGGCGTTTGTGAGTGGTCAGCATAGACAACTGGAAGTAGAAACTGACGCCAAAAGAAGAGCTTGCATTCCACACTTAATTCTCCACTCTTCAGGCGAGAAGATAGTTGAAATAATACTTTGGTTTTTTAGCATTTCTAATGTTATTGTTGCAGGTTAGACGTCGATGAAGTTCACCGAGTCACGCCAAAGTAAATTTCGGCTACCGACAGATAGTTGGAGGTCCGGCTGTTTCTTCTTGGTCGTGAAATAGGTAGCTCGATATTTTGAAATATTAATTTTTAACTTCCAAATGTTGCACCGCGTTGTAATTTTGTCTAGGTGCTACTGCAGTCACCTATGAATGAAGAGCCGGCCGCTTAGGCCGAGCGGTTTTAGGCGCTTCAGGCCGGAACCGCGCTGCTGCTACGGTCGCAGGTCCGAATCCTTCCTTCCTCTGGCATGGATGTGTGTGTGATGTCCTTGGGTCAGTTAGATTTAAGTAGTTCTAAGTTCTAGGGGACTGATGACCTCAGATGATAAGTCCCATAGTGCTCAAAGTCGTTTGAACCAATTTGTGAATGAAGAAAAGTCTGCGACAACTCTTACATATTGCGGTATCGTCGGCGTAGAATTCTATCTCACAGCCGACGTGTTTAAGGATGTCGTTCGTGCAAACAGCGGATAGGATGGGGCCTAACACGGCACCTTTGGTACTCCAGTCAGTCGTGCCTGGCTGCAACATATAACGTCGTTTCTTTTACGAAGAGCCGCCGCTTCGCAAGAGATGAATCGATCAGACTCGCCGGAGGGAGACGAGACAGTAGGTGACGAGGGTGCTATTGGTGTGTCCAAAAGTGTCGATGCCCCGCGTGCCTGCGCGTGACCTTGGGCCGCGGCCTTGCGGGAAATGTGCCAATGGGCCAGGCCGCTGGCCGGCCTTGACTTTTGGAAACTTGGCGACGGATCGGTTGCGGCGGCGGCGGCGGCGGCGGAATGCGTGCCCAAGGTCCGGCCGGCAGCAGCGGGCGCTGAACTGCGCCTCCGCTATCAGCAGGAGACCGTGCTGATCCCGGCAGGGCGCGCCAGCCGATCCCCTGTGTGCTTGCACTCGCCGCTCCACGCCACGCCGCGTCAGCACGCCTCCTTCGCCTTCGCCCTGCGGGCAGTGCAGTGCACTGCTCGGCACCGCCGCTGAGGCAGCAGCAGAGCGACAGATAAGCGCGACCCACGCTGCAGCCTCTACGCTTCCGGCCGTTGACCACCAGGCTAAGCTGACACCGTACTCCTGCCGCGCACAGTACGATCACGCTCTCCACCGTAGCGCGACACTGAAGACTTCACTTAGAGGGGGAAGGGGTGGGGTACACTAGGGTAAATATTTTTTAGCACAATTTTTTATTCGCTTACACTGTCTGTCCATCCTGTGCAAGCCTCATCATCTCCGAATAACCACTGTAACCTACATCCCCCCGAATCTGACACACTTCTCTCCAGTACTAAATTGGTGATCCCGACGTTTCAGAACGTGTCTATCAACCTATCCCTTCTTTTAGTCAAGTTTTGCCACAAATTTCTTTTCCCCCCAATTCTGTTAGGTACTTCCTCTTGAGTTACATGATTTACCTATCTAATCTTCAGCATGCATCTGTAGCACCACATTTCAAAAGCTTCTATTCTCGTTTTGTCTAAACTCTTTATCGTCCATGTTTCACATCCATACAAGGACTTGCAAGAGCAGTTGAACGGAATGGACAGTGTCTTGAAAGGAGGGTATAAGATGAACATCAACAAAAGCAAAACGAGGATAATGGAATGTAGTCGAATTAAGTCGGGTGATGCTGAGGGAATTGGATTAGGAAATGAGACACTTAAAGTAGTAAAGGAGTTTTGCTATTTGGGGAGCAAAATAACCGATTATGGTCGAAGTACGAGGTGCATTCAAGTTCTAAGGCCTCCAATTTTTTTTCTCCGGACTGGAAAGAGATAGAAACATGCGCATTGTTTTAAAATGAGGCTGCGTTCATTGTCAATACGTCCCAGAGATGGCAGCACCGTACGGCAGATGGAATTTTACCGCCAGTGGCGAGAATGAGAACTGTTTTAAATACTTAAAATGGCGACGTTTTCCTTACTTGAACAGCGTGCAATCATTCGTTTTCTGAATTTGCGTGGTGTGAAACCAATTGAAATTCATCGGCAGTTGGAGGAGACATGTGGTGATGGAGTTATGGATGTGTCGAAAGTGCGTTCGTGGGTGCGACAGTTTAATGAAGGCAGAACATCATGTGACAACAAACCGAAACAACCTCGGGCTTGCACAAGCCGGTCTGACGACATGATCGAGAAAGTGGAGAGAATTGTTTTGGGGGATCGCCGAATGACTGTTGAACAGATCGCCTCCAGAGTTGGCATTTCTGTGGGTTCTGTGCACACGATCCTGCATGACGACCTGAAAATGCGAAAAGTGTCATCCAGGTGGGTGCCACGAATTCTGACGGACGACCACATGGCTGCCCGTGTGGCATGTTGCCAAGCAATGTTGACGCGCAACGACAGCATGAATGGGACTTTCTTTTCGTCGGTTGTGACAATGGATGAGACGTGGATGCCATTTTTCAATCCAGAAACAAAGCGCCAGTCAGCTCAATGGAAGCACACAGATTTGCTGCCACCAAAAAAATTTCGGGTAACGGCCAGTGCTGAAAAAATGATGGTGTCCATGTTCTGGGACAGCGAGGGCGTAATCCTTACCCATTGCGTTCCAAAGGGCACTACGGTAACAGGTGCATCCTACGAAAATGTTTTGAAGAACAAATTCCTTCCTGCACTGCAACAAAAACGTCCGGGAAGGGCTGCACGTGTGCTGTTTCACCAAGACAACGCACCCGCACATCGAGCTAACGTTACGCAACAGTTTCTTCGTGATAACAACTTTGAAGTGATTCCTCATGCTCCCTACTCACCTGACCTGGCTCCTAGTGACTTTTGGCTTATTCCAACAATGAAGGACACTCTCCGTGGCCGCACATTCACCAGCCGTGCTGCTATTGCCTCAGCGATTTTCCAGTGGTCAAAACAGACTCCGAAAGAAGCCTTCACCGCTGCCATGAAATCATGGCGTCAGCGTTGTGAAAAATGTGTACGTCTGCAGGGCGATTACGTCGAGGAGTAACACCAGTTTCATCGATTTCTTGTGAGTAGTTAATTAGAAAAAAAATCGGAGGCCTTAGAGCTTGAATGCACCTCATAGAGAGGATATAAAATGTAGACTGGCAATGGCAAAGAAAGCGTTTCTGAAGAAGAGAAATTTGTTAACATAGAGTATAGATTTAAGTGTTAGGAAGTCGTTTCTGAGAGTATTTGTATGGAGTGTAGCCATGTATGGAAGTGAAACATGGACGGTAATAGTTTAGACAAGAAGAGAATACAAGCTTTCGAAATGTGGTGCTACAGAAGAATGCTGAAGATTAGATGGGTAGATCATATAACTAATGAGGAGGTATTGAACAGAATTGGGGAGAAGAGGAGTTTGTTGCACAACTTGACTAGAAGAAGGGATCGGTTGGTAGGACATGTTCTCAGACATCAAGGGATCACTAATTTAATACTGGAGAGCAGCGTGGAGGGTAAAAATCGTAGAGGGAGACTAAGAGATGAATACACTAAACAGATTCAGAAGGATGTAGGCTGCAGTAGGTACTGGGAGATGAAGAAGCTTGCACAGGATAGAGTAGCATGGAGAGCTGCATCAAACCAGTCTCAGGACTGTAGACCTCAACAACAAGAACATGGCTGTACTCCAAAGTCAAGATCAATACCTAGAGAAAAGATTTCCTAACTCTTTAGCATACATTCGATGTTAACAAATTTCACTTCTTCAGAAACCCTTTCCTTGCCATTGTCAGTCTACATTTTATACCATCTCTACTTCCGCCATCATCAGTCATTTTGATGTCCAAATTACAAAACTCATATACTACTTTAGCGTCTCGTTATCTAATTTAATTCCATCAGCATCACCTGATTTAATATTTCATTCCATTATCCCTGTATTTGTTTTGTTGATCTTGATATCCTCCTTTCAAGACACCGTCCATTCCGTTCAACTGCCAAGTCCTTTGCTGTCTCTGACAGAATTACAATGTCTTACGCAAAGTTAAAGATTTTATTTCTTCTCCCTGAACTTTAATTTCTATTCGAAGTTGTTCTTTTGGCTCCTTTACTACTTGCTCAATGTACAAATTGAATAACTTTGGCGATAGCCTATAAATCTGCCTCAATCCCTTTTCAACCACTGATTCCGTTCCATGTCCTTCGAGTCTTATAACTGCCATCTGATTACTGTAAAAGTTGTCAATAGCCTTTCGCTCCCTGTATTGTACCCCCGCTACCTTCAGAATTTCACAGAGAGTATTCCAGTCGAGATTGCCAAAAGCGTATTCTAAGTCTACAAATGCTATAAAGATAGATCTCTCTTTCCTTACTCTATGTTCTAAGATATGTCACAGAGTCAGTATTGCATCACGTGTTCCTATATTTCTCCGGAATTCAAACAGATCGTCCCCGAGGTCGGCTTCTACCAGTTTTTCCTTTCTTCTGTAAAGAATTCGTGTTAGTATTTTGCAAGCATCACTTATTAAACTGATAGTTCGGTAATATTCACACCTATCAGCGCCTGCTTTCTTTGGAATTGGAATTATTAAATTCTTCCTAAAGTCGGAGGATATTTCGCCTGTCCCCATAGATCTTGCGCTCTAGATAGAAAAGTTTTTTTCCATGGCTGGTTCTTCCAAGACTGTTAGTAGTCCTGACGGAATGTCGCCTACTCCCGAAGCCTTGTTTCGACGCAGTTCTTTCAGTGCTCTTCAAATATTTTCCTCATATCTGCCATCTCATTTCCATCTACGTCCTCTTCCATTTCTATTATACTGTGTTCAAGTTCATCTGCCTTGCATAGACCCTCTACACACTCTTTCCAGCTTTTGGCTTTCCCTTTTTTAATTAGGTTTCCCATCTGAGCTCTTGATATACATACCCCAAACGCCTATTTCAATTTTCCTATAGGTGGTATCTGCCTTTCCCCTAGTGATACATTCCTGCTCAGCGGTTTTGCACTTCCTGTCTGTCTGATTGTTTAGACGTTTGTATTTCCATTCGTCTGCTTTATTTTTTGCGTTTCTATATTTTTATTTTCTCGTTTCATCAAATAAATTCAGCGTCTCCTGTGCTATCCAAGGATCTCCATTAGCCCTTATCTCTTCACCTATTTGATCCTCTGCTGTCTTCACTATTTCACCTCTCAGAGCTACCCATTCGTCATCTACTGTATTACTTTCCGTCGTTCTAGTCAGTCGTTGTCTGATGCCCCCTTTGAAACTCTCAACAACCTCTGGTTCTTTCAACTTATCCAGATCCCATCTCCTTAATTTCCTATATTTTTTCTATGTTTTTGGTTTTAATGTACAGTTCATAACCAAGACATTGTGATCAGAGGCCACATCTGCCCCTGAAAATATCTTACAATTTAACATCTGGTTCCTGGTTATCCGTCTTACCATTATAGAACCAATCTGAAACCTTCCGGTGTCTCCAAGTCTCTTCCGTCTTACAATCTTCTAAAATGGTTCAAATGGCTCTGAGCACTATGGGACTCAACTGCTGTGGTTATCAGTCCCCTAGAACTTAGAACTACTTAAACCTAACTAACCTAAGGACATCACACACATCCATGCCCGAGGCAGGATTCGAACCTGCGACCGTAGCAGTCACACGGTTCCGGACTGCGCGCCTAGAACCGCGAGACCACCGCGGCCCGCTACAATCTTCTTTCATGATCCTTATACTAAGAGTCAGTGATAATTAAATTATGCTCTGTGTAAAATTCTACCAGGAGGCTTTCTCTTTCATTCCTTTCCCCTAGACCACATTCATTTACAATTTTTCCTTCTCTTCCTTTTGCTTCTGTTGAATTCCAGTTCTCCACTTCATTTTCGTCTCCCTTAACTATCTGAATAATTTTTTTATCCCATCATACATTTTTTCAATCTCTTCAATCTGCGGAGCTTGTTGGCATATAAATTAGTTCTACTGTGGTGGGTGTTGGCTTTGTGCCTACCTTGGCTATAACAATGCATTCACTATATTGTTCATAGTAACTTACCGCATTCCTCTTTTCTTATCCATTATTAAACCTACTCCTGCGTTACCCCTACTTGATTTTGTTTAAAATCCTGTATTCACCTGACCAAAAGCCCTATTCTTAATGTCACTGAACTTTACTAATTCACACTATATCTAACTTACCCAATTCCCTTTTTAAATTTTCTAATTTACCTGCGTGATCAAGGGATCTAACATTACACGTTCCGATTCTTAGCACGATTGTTTTGTTTCTCCTGATAACGACGACCTCCTGAGTAGTCCCTGCCCGGAGATCAGAATGAGGGACATCGGCGAAAAAAGGCCAACCGTCAGGTGCTGGCACTGCCGATTTAAGTTTTGTTCTACTAAAACTAAACTAAACTCCTCCCGAACAGGTCATAAAGGCCCAACGGTACCGACCGGCCGCCGTGTCATCCTCAGCCCATAGGCGTGACTGGATGCGGATATGGAGGGCATGTGGTCAGCACACCGCTCTCCCGGTCGTATGTTGGTTTCTGAGACCGGAGCTGGTATTTCTCAATCAAATAGCTCTTCAGTTTGCCTCACAAGGGCTGAGTGCACCCCGCTTGCCAACAGCGCTCGGCAGACCGGATGGTCACCCATCCAAGTGCTAGCCCGGTGATCTGACGGGAACCGGTGTTTCCACTGCGGTACGGTCGTTGGCAAAGTTTTGTTCAGTTTCAGTATTAAAAAAACATAAGCTGAAACTTTAAACCCTTGTACTTTCAAAGCAGCATATTTCAGTATAATTTGCTAGACTTTCCCTGCGATTCGTTGTCCTCTCGTAGAATCGGATGTACTGTCGGTGGTCCATATCTTCCCAAAGTGATATGACGCCATGACTTTTGTCACCTCAATCTATTTTTTCGGCGTTCGTACGTGCGCGTACCGTAGTTTCTCTCCACGCCGCGTTATTATTACCCCCTTCTAAGTGTTTACCACAATCACGGCCGGCAACACTACTGCTTAGTTCGCTTGCCGTAGCGATACGGGTCACACAGGCGCGGTGAATCAGCGTTCGGTAACTGCTGGACACGCATCTAAGCGTTTTCTTGTTGTTCGCCACATCAGGCATAGAGCTGAGTCGCGATTTATGCAGCGCAGTGTCGTTACGTGTTTTAACTTTGGTCTAGCGCGTGACTTCCACATAATGTCCTATGATGGCTTTATTTTCATAGATTCCATGCACTCCCGTTGGCAGTTTTCGGACAAGATGCATTTTCACAGGCCGTGTACGAAAGTTGGGGTACTTTGCAGTCACAGTTTACGATGTTATTATGACGGTCCACCTACGGCAGTTGTTTGAACATAGACATAACGTCCTATGATTAAAAAACAATCATCTCGTAGATTTTCTAGTTTAAAACTTATAAAATGCACTTTTTTTAAATTTCTTAATTGTTTGATGGAATATGTTTTAATTTATATTTCAGATACACCTGATGTTGGGGCTAAGAACCTGAAACCGTGTTAGTGTACAGCATCTTCTGTCGTGTAGAAATTCGGTCAGTAAAACTATTTTACAACTGTGGCGGACATATTTACCATGAACATGTTGAACAGTTATTTGTTCACGTAAATAAAAATTAATGTCTTTGCTATGTACCCGACACCAAATGACCATTGCATGCAGTTACTATTCCCTTCGCAATGTTCGCTCAGAAATTGGCTGAAATGGACCCACAGTCACTGACAGCAGCGTTACCTGTGGTATTTGAAACCGATTATCAGGCAAGAGGAGTGTCACCCTTCTCCGGGCCTGTTCGTTAGGATCGTTTTACGGACGCTGTTCTTACATCGTGTTACGTACCGAGAGAGGCAGCGCAGTGGTTAGCACACTGGACTCACATTCTGGAGGACAACTGTTGAAATCCCCGTCCAGTCATCGTGAACCTATGTGGTCCAGCCGACGAAGGACATTACCGAATTTTGTACACGCATTACCGCCCAACTAACTGTATGCGTAGCTGTGCAAATTCTAGTGAGAATTTATTCCACTTATTGGAACTTCCACATTTTCTCAGCTTATGGATTTTATTTAGGACGTTCACAATCGGTGGTTAACAACATTTTAATCTGATGACTACACATTGGAACATCGTAATTCTCATCAGCCATGAACCTGAAGATGCAGTTTTAAGGACCTGCCGCCGGCCGGAGTGGGCGAGCGGTTCTACGCGCTACAGTCTGGAGCCGCGCGACCGCCACGGTCGCAGGTTCGAATCCTGCCTCGGGCTTGGATGTGTGTGATGTCCTGAGGTTAGTTAGGTTTAAGTAGTTCTAAGTTCTAAGGGACTGATGACCTCAGAAGTTAAGTCCCATAGTGCTCAGAGCCATTAAGGACCTGCCGTGGGTCTTTGAAAGGACTACAATAAACAGCTAATGCAGTCATATGCAGTTTCATTAATATGAATTCTAATTTTCAAGTAACACCTTGCATAATATTATGGTATGTAAGTACCATCAGTTGTGATTTAGGTTTTCCATGATTTCCCTAAATCGCTTAAGGCAAATGCCGGGATGGTTCCTATGAAAGGGTACGGCCGATTTCCTTCCCCATCCCTTCTTGTACTCAGTCTTCCTTCCTTCAGCGTTACGTGTTGCAAGTGGTACACCGTTCTTGTAAGCTCGTTGGTCAGCTCACCATGATACGCCAACAAATTGAGTCACTTCATTCACGCTGCGTCCATGAACTCGTCGAAACACGATAGCTCCTTCCTGTCATTGCCACGCCTCATGTTACTGCTCTGATTCCATACAATCCTTAGGCACATGCACTCCAATTCACTGCCCTGGCTTACGTCAGCAACAGACAGTCACAAGAGTGTTTCATCCCATTCCTAAGCCATTTGCAGCGTTCCGATGGATCAGTGTTGTCTTTTAACAAGGTGACTAATATTTTGTATAGTGAGCTTAGAGCCGGCCGGAGTGGCCGAGCAGTTCTAGGCGCTACAGTCTTGAGCCGCGCGACCGCTACGGTCGCAGGTTCGAATCCTACCTCGGGCATGGATGTGTGTGATGTCCTTAGGTTAGTTTGGTTTAAGTAATTCTAAGTTCTAGGGGACTGATGACCCCAGAATTTAAGTCCCATAGTGCTCAGAGCCATTTGAACCATTTTTGAGCCTAGAATGTAAACATATATACAATGTGCTCATGTTTTTTCTATCTGAAGATGGTCCGAAATACCGAAACTGCTTTTGAATTAAAAGCGGTTCATTTAGCGCCTGTCTGTGTGTGTGTGTCCACGCGTTATGAGTTTCATGCAGTGTTTACCTGCTGTAAAGCACTATTTGGCAAAAATATTTCGCAGTGTCGGCAGTTTCACCTAGAATAATTAATTTATGTAACTGTCTACACTACCGGTCAAAAGTTTTCGATCATCTACCACAACTACGGATTTGTGGTTAAAACGAAAATTTTGATTTGAATATTGTAGCATATCCCCCTTCTGATAACAAGTATAAACAAGTGAAGACTGAACGCGTCTGTTGTGTATTTGTCTGGTTGCTCGCATAGAGGGAAGCTGTTGGGTATCCACAACAGCACTGACATGCCTGTACCTATGACGGTTCTATTCACATAGTTCACATTCCTTCCGCTGTCTTTGTAACAACCAGTTCGCATTAGTTTATTGTACATTGTGTGCATCTAACAGTGTGTTTTTATACGTGTGCGGTTTCATACATTATTACCCCATAATGCGACGGAAGGAGGACACTGTAATTGAAAAACATGCTGTAATTTTAGCTCTGCGTCGGAAGGCTATTCTAGTAAGACAGTAGCAATAAAAGTTGCCTTAGCCCACTCTACAGTGGTGCGTATATTGCAGCGTTTCAAGAAAACTGGTGCCAGTGCAAGTGTTTCGCGGTCTGGAAGACCATGAGTAACGTCATAGATGGAAGATCAGGTCAGACGTGTACAGAGTAAACGCCAGAGGACTCTTCCTGCACCTGAAATTCGAGGGTAAATAAATACTACGCGAGTTACTCCACACTGTCCCAACATTTCAGCGCCATGTTCGTGAACAAGGTTGGAAATTTTGGAAATTTGTGGTAAGGTTCTGTAGGACTAAACCGCTCAGGTCAGTGGTCCCTAGGCTTACACACAAATTAATGTAACTTAAGCTAACTTACGCTAAGGACAACACACACACCCATGGCCGAGGGAGGACTCGAATCTCCGACGGGGGCGAGCTGTGCGAACCGTGATAAGGCGCCATAGACCGCATAGCGACCGAAAAACCTCGTATTACGTAAACAAAAAACTGAAAAGATTACAATGGGTACAGCAACATAAAACATGGAGGTGTAGCAATGGTCCAGAATGTTGTTCATGGATGGATGTGAGTTTGAAGTATTTGGAAGCAATCATCGAATGTTTGTTCGTCGGCTTGGTAGTGTACGTATGAAGAGTCAGTGTGTGGCGTTAATAGTGAAGGATGGTGGAAGGTCGGTCATGGTGTGGGAACGTTCTGCGGCTGACGAAGTCGGTGACGCAGTAAGGATTAATAGAACATTTCAGAAGGAAGGATATCACAGGATACCCATTAACAATTCAGATCCATTGTGCAAGATATTTAGTGGTCGTGGATTTACTCTGCAGGCAGACTATGATCCCAAGCATGCTTTTAAATGTGCTGAGGGTGTACCAATAAAAATAAGAATTTTGTGCAACTGAAGAATATGGTTTTGGCAAGTCAGTCACCTGACTTAAATCTTATTGAAATCTTATGAGACGAACTTTTCAGGGAGATCAGGAAACTGAGGTCATCTAATGCTGAAGATCTATCGAATAATTTACAAACATGTTGGATAGCAACACCTGAAAAAACACCGATGTGGAGAATGCCAAGAATTTGCGCAGCTGTTTTGATGGCGCGGCGTTGATACTTTCAAGATGGTGAAATCTAAACAGTATGATATTGTACTTAATGATAGATAGAGAACATTTTCAATTTCTTGTTCTATTTCGTTTGTGTCACGTGTTTGTACCTTGAAATAAAATATAAGTTTTTTATTATGGGTGATCGAAAACTTTTGACCGTTGGGTAGATCTGTGTCAGTAGCCGGAAATCAGCCGTGCATTACTTCGTGGAAGATAGGTACATTGTGAAATTACCATCCCCTCATTCTTAATCTTTTCGTAGTTGATAAGCCGGAATAATGACTGTCGGTATCGTTGCGTATAAGTATTAATTTTTTGCTTTCGTGATCATTGAGCAATGTAGAAAAAAGTGTCAATTTCTTGACAAGTCTTCCAACGTAAGGTAATTCTTCCAGAATTTGATGAGTCAACGTCGATTTATGTCACAGTAGAACTCACGTAACGAATCGGAGCAACATTCCGATGCGTGTTTCAGATGACGTCATTCACGCAGACAGTCAACGGAATCGACGTTACCAGATCGGTGACGTCGTCTAGCAAATCAGAAGTTAATGTGCCTTCACTTAGTAGTGCATTTTTTTCTATCGGGTCTTCTGAATCTTTACTTTATTACTTGAACAGCTTAGAGACACACCGAGAAGGTTGCATGAGCACCTGATACCTTATCCCCTGGGTTGGCCTTCGGCAGGGTAGACACTGACCAGCCAATCTCTGCTCTGTTTTACTTTTACTCTGTGTACGTATTTCAGCACCTGTATGCAGAAACTAGAATGTGAAAGAATGAGACTTCGTCGGGTGGCGAACGTGACCGCCACGGGCGATCTGCCTTCCGGAGAAAGTTAATTGGCTTTCATTACTGTTGGGCAGTGCAGGGGTTCCGGTATGCTGCAAGAATATGACCCCCTTCTTTTAACGGAAGGAACGTCATATAACAATAGATGCAGATTTTCGAAGGACTGTATAGCCAGTTTTTCATGTAGTTATTCGTTACAAACCAATCCAGTTACACAGTTTCCGTTTATGCAACACCACACCACGCTTAAAATTAAAAGGGGTAGTCAAATGAAAACGAGAGAGTTGCAAAGAAAGTAAGTAAACTATACACTATTCCACAAGAAATCGCCATAACTGTCAATACATGTATCCCACTGTGCGACAAGACGGTAGATGCCTTAAAACAAAACATAAAAATTGCGGTTGCCTATGGAACCATGATTGTTCCCAGGCGTGCACCACCTAGTCCGAAGCGAATCGACGGCCACGTATATCTTTCTTCAGGGCTCCAAAAACATGGATATCGCAAGGGGAGACATTGGGAGTGTATGGGTGACGTGTGCCCGCCCACATGTTGCCAAATGGGATCCTCATACACATCCTGCACACAGGTCCGATGTCTACTTATGTGATTTCCATATTTTTTGAGCCCTGAAGAAAGACACTCGTCGCCGTCGATTTGCTTCGTTCGAAGATGTGCACGCCTGGGTACAGTATGGTTCCGTAGATAACCGCAAACATTTTTCCATGAAAGCACTGACGGTCTTGTCTCGCAGTGCGATAAATGCCTTAACATTTATGGGAATTACCTTTGAAATAATAAACAATTTATTTCCTTCCATTTGATAATTTTATTGGATGCCCGGTTTCGGCAGACCTATGCTGTCATCATCGGATCTTATGTTTTAAATTTCTTACAGCATATTGTCCATCAGCGTTGCAAGTCACTTCACATGAATAAAACGTTCTCGGTTTTCAAGCCGCGTCAATTCGAATAAAATCCTCGAGCTTTCGATGACCATCTCCGCCATCGTCGTCAGGAGTTCACAGACCGCCGGGGCTGCTACGGTTTCTCGCTTTTATAGGCATGGTGACATCATCAGCAGCCAATCAGATAGATCGCCGGCACGGTAGCTCAGCGTGTTCGGTCAGAGGGTTAGCAGCCCTCTGTAATAAAAAAAACTGAGCTAATCGATCAACAACGAACTTAAACGGATGTCTTACGATGTCCGCCCCGAGCAGATGCAACGAACAAAAGTGAACAAAATGAGAATTAAAAAAAAAAAAAAAGATAGATCCAATGTGGCGCGCGCGCGTTAAGTCGACCCGGGCAGCTAGCGGAGCTATTGCCCGTGGCAGCACTGGTGACGTCAGGTGGCGCCAGGGGCAGGCGCCACGTTTGAAACTGCCGCTCCCGCGTCGCTCATCTGTCTTTGCCCTGCCCTGCAGAGTGTGTACCCCCTGGTTTCTGTTGAAACTGTTGTTTAAACGAATCTCGGCCGCTTTCTTTATAACCGAGTCCCAATATGTAGACGCATGAGCCAACACTTTTGTATTTTCGAACTGTATTTTATGTCCATTTTCTAGGCAACTCTCCGCTAAGGCCGACTTGTGAAGCTGCCTTTGTTTTATATGGCGCTTGTGCTCAGTACAACGCTCCGCAATCGTGCGAATTGTTTGTGCGAAATACATGCTGCCACATTCACAGGGTACACCATACACACCGGACACTCGAAGAGCAATGTCGTCTTTAAAAGGGCACAACATATCTCATATCTTGGGGGCGGCCGGAACACTGGTCTTAGCCTATGTTTCTGCAGCAGACGTCCTAACTTTCTGTTAGTTGCGCCACGGATGGCGGAGATGGTCATCGAAAGCTCATGGATTTTATTCGAATTGACGCGGCTTGAAAACCGAGAACTTTTTATTCGTGTATGCCGTCGCGAAAGACTCCGAGGACACACTTCACATTTCTGATGCATTTCCAATACCATGAAGATTCCTACACAACAGCGTGTCACATATAAAATTATTATGTACGAAGAAATATAATTATATTGCTTCTATTACAAGTGCTCATGTCCACCACCTGCTGCCAAGATCCGATGTTGACAGCTCTGTCGAAACCAGTCGTCCCCTGAAATACTCTTTTAGCGATCTCGGCTTGCGAAGTTGTCTTCAGTTAGAGTCCACTGCACATCGCTCCCAGATGGACAATGTCAGGAATGTGTACAAATTCTTTCCGTCAGTGTTATTTCCATTTGACTGCCGCTTTTATATGTGATGCCGCAAACGAGGGCGAGGGTTAGTTCCCGTAGAAGCAAAGATGTCAACTATCGTTGTTGTTGATTCTTCTACAAGTAACAGCACTTTCAGTCCCAGTTACGGGGCGAAAGTGTACCAAATGTCTAACATTCTCTCGTTAGCGTAGGGAATACAAACGCTTCTTACGTAAATTTCACTGTTCTTTCGTGTGCAGAACACAAGATGTGCGTACATATTATATAAACATAACTATACTCCACTGGGTACAGAATATATTCTAAATAATAATAATCATCATCATAATGTCTGTTTACATCCTCAGTAGAAACTAAGCACTGCTCCAGTGTGCCAAAGTTCAGTGAAAACTCAAGTACTTACTTTTTGTTCTGCCGTTAGAAAATGTGGTGCCATTCACTCCAACACATGCATCGAAAGCCTGCTTTATACCATACCACCATCACACATACTCGTCAGTAATCTAGCTTAGCTAAAATGAATGTGAGAAGTAATTATTTTATGATTGGGCTGATGGCAAAACGTGGAATTTCTGTCTGTACTGATGTATTTTAAAATGCTTGGAACGTGTGGGAAACAGGATATGAGACATTTCCTTCCCACTGATTTTCAGCATCTAATTTGTTTAATACATGTTCCAAAGTTCATGTTTATTTATTAATACCATTCCCATTCAATGTACCACCTTACTACCACGAACTACAGCTGCGACTATTTTTCCCTCAAATCACGTATGACGTAGCTTTACAATCTATGAAAATTGACTTGAATTTTTGCAAGTCTTCGTCAGTTAGTTTACTTACTCTCCTGTGGTTTCATGGAATTGTATACTAAAAGATAATGTGTCATCTTCCCAAAACATTCTGTATTCTTTACAAACGAAAGTTCTCCAGGAAACTCGTTATGAATTTGAGAAAGGTACAATGAAACCGCAGTTTCTTGAAGAATATATACAACTAGGCTACAACTTCCAGCTGATTGTATCGAGAGATAGCAAAGAAGTGAGACAGGAGTCAGGTAAGGTATTTCACCAAAACCATGTTCCAGATCATTAACCAGGGGTGAAATAGGAATAGTCTTAAACATATCTTGTTTTAACCAACATCGATTTGCAGATCGGTAAGGGATGGAGGGACAGCACAGAGATAGCATGTCAGTAGGCCTGAATGTTAATTACAATAAGGCCAAAATACTATGTCTGTGTGCCGACAGGAAAATAGTGAAGATGAATAGTTAATGTAACTGTAAACAGCAAGCGGGTAGTCACTCGGAGAAATAAGAAGCACGGAGTCAGTTTAACAAGCTGAGTACTGTACCCATAAGTAAATTCGCAACGTATCATAAAGTCTGTAATCGGTGTATACTGGCAATACTAACAAAATTAGAAATTCACGCCAAATTCACAAACAGCTCAAAAGTCAAGGATTCCCTAAAGTGAAATAAATTATGGAATATGGGCATAACAAGAAGATAGAGAAAACAAACAAACTGATGAGAAAAAAGAAAGGAGCTGAAGACCAAATAGCGACTGTTACGAAACAAATAGAGATTAACTGGGCACGTAACGAGACGAAAAGACGGGAGATGAAAGAAGAAAATTCCGTTTTGGATTCCTTGTAGTAAATGAATTCTTAGAGCAGAACCATACGAGAAACGGATTCGTCACAGAAAGAAAGGAGGAAGACCAGCTTAGATGAGGATAGCTGAAGATAGTGCAGTACGGAGCAGTCATCCTCAAAATTTGGGCGGAAAGGGAAGACGATATGGTGTTGCGAAATTTCTGACCAACAAACATTGCGCCAGCGTCCCGAGTTGAATACCAGATTCCTCCACCGTTTTTCGTGTTCTCGCTTCCCTCATTATCGTCTTAATCAAAACTGCCAGCACCAATAACAACAACAACAACGCAGGTAGTACACTATACTGCACTACAAATGCACTCACCAGTCACCTAGATGAAACAGTTACTGTTCAATAAGAAGGAAGGTTAGCGTTGGCCGTAATTTTGACGGTTTATTGACAGTAAAATCGACTTTCAATTACATAGTGATCATCTTCAGTGCTGTAGTGTACAAATTAAACTCATAATTTTGATCGTTACATAGCTTTGGTACTGTTCTATATGTACAGCATGCTGGTTTCTTTTTTGTCTTGGAATAATGTAAACACGTAATGTTTAAGTGTTAATACAAACAAATATGCTTATGTGATAAATGGATGTCCCATTATGTTTCCTTTCAAATTTTTACCCAATTTTTGTACTCCATCACACCCAATTCAATTCCTCAAGCATAAGTGCATGAGGTAAACATCTGAATTGAAACCGCCGTAGAACATATACGGTACGTTTGCGCACATGGGTTTTACACACACACACACACACACACACACACACACACAGTCACGTGTACATATTCAGTAAAAAAACTATTAGCTATTTGCTGCTATTCTACTTGCAATTTTGGAAACGCACTAGGTTCTAAAAGGTTCCGCAAGCATCGTACCTAAAATCTGCGATGTTTTTTTCCGTCGCATTACCAACTAATGTCAGTAATGCTAAAAATATGAAAATATGAATACAGAAAATGTTAGTCTTTTTAAACGTTAGAGCCTGGTAGGAATTAGTATGCAGAAATCGCACACAAATTATACTATTTAAGTTAAGAGCATTGGATGTACTATATACTTGTCATAAAGTGGTAGCGTTAAATTGTTTGCTGATTAATAAAGTAGTTTTTCAATAATAATTTTGAATATTTTTTGTAAGGACTTATGTTTTGTTTCCTCCACTCCTCCTGCCAATAATCAGGCTACAAGGAGCGATCAAAAAGCTGCCGTCTAAGGGCGTTGCAGTAGCGTTGGTTGGTTGTTTTGGGGAAGGAGACCAAACAGCGACGTCATTGGTCTCATCGGATTAGGGAAGGACGGGGAAGGAAGTCGGCCGTGCCCTTTGAAAGGAACCATCCCGGCATTTGCCTGGAGCGATTTAGGGAAATCACGGAAAACCTAAATCAGGATGGCCGGACGCGGGATTGAACCGTCGTCCTCCCGAATGCGAGTCCAGCGTTGCAGTAGCGTATTTGCAACATAGCGCGACTCCGATGCTGGTACATAAGGGCCGACATATAGAATAGGGATCAGTATGGCATTCGTGTCTTTCCGACGAAAGCGCGGCAAACGCGTAAACGTGAACTATGGCGACGTCAATACCAAATGCGTCCACACAGGACCAACGTGCTGTTATCCTTCTCTTGCGTGCCGAAGAACAAACACCGGTAGACATCCTTCGCAGAATGAAAAATGGCAGTGGTGTAACACGTCGTCAAAAAGCACCGTTGTAGATTGGTGCAGTTCGTTCCGTGCTGGTCGGAATCTGACACAAGGCGCCCCCATATCGCAAATGTTGTAACACAGAAGTTACGTCAACTCAAGTGGGAATAGTCGGGCACCCATCTCCCCATGCGATTATCTCGCCTTCGGTCCCTTAAAAAAGGCCGTGAAGGGTCAACTGCTCCTGTCGGACGAGGATGTGCATCAGGCAGTTACGGACTTCTTCACAAAGCAGGACACAGTGTTTTACTAATCGGTTATCTTCAACCTGGTGCGTACGTGGTATGAGTGCCTCAGTGCTCACGGGGATTTTCCCTGATTGGCATACCGATTCTGGAGTTTCGAAGGGAAAATTTTTGATCGCTTTTTGTAATATAATTTCCTTTCCTTTTCTCCAGTTCAGTTGTTAAATACACCTTTGAAAGGCACTATCATATCCAAGAAATTGTTTAAAACTTAAAGACGGCTCAGACGGCTTTGATAAAATTAGTGTATGGGGTTTGATACATTCCAGATAATATCTAATAGCGCTATGTATACATTATTAGCTTAAATTGTGTTACCTATTCACTGATTTGTGTAGATTTATACGGGAATAGAATGTTGTAAAAAGAAAGAATTTTATTGTATCAGTGGATCGGAGTTAAAGCGATATAATGTGGTCTCGACTGTAAATATTATCCATCAGGTAGATAACGAAATAAATAAAAATTAACTATGAACACACTGAGTATAGTTTTGACTCTTAACTGTCATGTAAGCTATTTTTATAGTTTGCAACAAAATGATGCAAGTCACGTTTCTTACACTTGCCTTTTAATGTATTACTTTAACACGACTCAGTTGCAACTTGAAGTTCCAATTGTATTGAAAGGCAACGATTTGAGAAGCACAATACATATATTTTTCTAATGAATACTGTGGTGATATATGTGCCTACATTATGCAACCCTGTGGTGCACGGGTCACAGATTAGTGTGTCATTACATTAATATACACATGATTATCACGAAACAGGGCATTTGGGAATCTAAAAGCGGGTTGTTCAATATAACAAACAACAATATGATTAAAATTTTATTCATTCTTACAAAGTGTAAAAAAGCAGCAAATACAGAAGGTTGAAAGTATAAAATAACCATAAAGACCATCATTTTGATTTGCAGCTCCTTGTGTTGGCCGTGTTTGCAGTTAAAATTATTGGATGTGAGGTCCACCAGTTATGAAAAACACCGTTTTTTCTCAGTTCAAATGGCTCCAAGGACTATGAGACTTAACAGCTGTCATCTGTCCCCTAGACTTAGAACTACTTAAACTTAACTAACCTAAGGACATCACACAAATCCATGCCAGAGGCAGGATTCGAACCTGCGACCGTAGCAGCAGCGCGGTTCCGGACTGAGGCGCCTAGGACTGCTCGGCCACAGCGGCCGGCTCCTTCTCAGTACCCAAACATGTTTCGGCACCAATGTGCCATCATCAGTGGGTTTTCGTTTTATTTATCTCTAGGCCAGTAGCTGCCATCACCCTTCACAGACCATAGGTGTCCTTAAGACCTTAGTGCATCGTTCGCACTGTATATCCGATAAAGACAATTTGCAAGAAGAGCTCACATACCTCAAGAGCATTTTTAAATCGAATGGATTTTCTCCGCAACAAATTCGTAGAGCATTCGATGCAAAACCTAAAAAGCAGGTATGTGATGGGGAAGAAGATAGTAATTCCTTCAGATGTAGTGCGTGTTTGCCCTATGTGGGTGCTCTTTCCTCGAAGATAGGCCGTATTCTTGAGAAACACTGTGTTAAGGTGATCTTCCGGCCCCCCACGAAGATTGCAGCTTTACTCGGCTCTGTGAAGGACTATTTACAGCTTCGTAAAGCGGTTGTGTATCAGATTCCTTGCGGAAATTGTGAGAAGTCGTACATAGGTCAAACAACACACACCGTTCATGAAAAGTGTGTGGAGCATCGAAGATACACACGCTTATTACAGCCAGACAAGTCAGCTGTGGCCGAACATTGTATTGATACAGAGCATTCCATGAATTACAGTGATGTGAAGATTTTGACATCCACCTCTTGTTTTTGGGAATCTGTCTTCAAGGAAGCTATAGAAATTAGATTAGCTAACAATTTAATAAATAGAGATAATGGTTTTAATTTGGACAAAGCATGGAATCCGGCTCTTGGAGTAATTAAACTGCAGAGAAGTCTTCATCGTGTCACCGCCGCCGATCATACATCGATAAGCGAATCGAATGTCTGTACGCCTTCGCCAAGGCGGCGCATGTGTAGCGTATGTCTCTGCCGCCGACCAGCATCTGTGACCCGAATGCGCAGTACCGCCGCGGTGGAGCATATAAGGCCGCGCTTGGCATTTTGTCGTCAGTCTTGTGACTCACTCTGAGGACGGCCGGACGATACGCGTCCGAAATATCAGTGAAGGAAATTTTAATTGCGCGGCTGCATGCCCGAAATTTAATGGACCTTTACAATAGATGTGCATGAATTTTTCGGATCACTTATGAGTTAATTACTGCAGGTAGGTTGTCATCTGCTACCAAACGACGTTGATGAGGTTAACTTCCAGCAAAAAACTTTCCCAGCAACATAATTTGGTTGCAGATGGCAAGCTACCTGTAGTAATTAACACACAAGTGATCCGGAAAATTCATGCACACCTATTGTAAAGGCATTTACAAAAAGAAACGCTCTATTGTTTGAACTAAATATTGACGTTATTTTATAATCATTTAACAAAAATGTTCACATTACAGAATAAAGAAAAGCGGAAACCCACTGATGATGGCGCAGTGGTGCCGAAACATGTTTGGGTACTGAGGAAAAACGGTGTTTTGCATAACTGGCGGACCTCACATCCAACAATGAAGACCTTAAGCACAACGTCATGCGAGTAAAGCTATAGTTCTTTGGAATAGACTTACAACTTAGCAGTAACATAACAGTTTCAGAACACTCTTTACGTAAAGTGAAAGTAATGATCAGCGTAGACAAAACGTCTGTACTACTCAGTTGTTTGTTCTGTTTGTAATAATTTCCATGTAGTGTCATCGAAGCGACGTAGACCTAGAATGAATTCGCGAACGAGCAGAGCTTTACAATGCAGCAAGAAGAGTTTGGCAGCGGTATTAAGGACGGAGTTGACGACCGTGATCCTTGTTTTGTTTGTGCAGCCGGAAGTCACGAAGCCGTCGGAAGGCCGCCTACTGCAGGCTGGGCCAGCAGCACCTTGACGTGACGTCACATTCCACACAGCGCTCCGTGTGGAACTTGAAGTGGCACTTGACTTTACTGTGGTCCACACGGTGTGACTTTTGATTTGTATTAACGCTTCTGTAATCATTCTGGAAGAATTTCACCTGCTGTCAACGCCTTATGCTTACTTCTTTGTTACTTTCGTCCATTATGGCTCAGGTCCTCGGGCGTTGCGTAGAATGTTGTAACAAAAGTACATCGAAGTTATAGTAACTGCATCTGATGCGACATCTGAGAACCTGTGTCGATAAAGACTTAAATATCGCATCGTTCATTCTCTGAGAACCTAAGGCAATATTATAATTGACTAACATCGATACTGGATATTGATTGAGCCTGCGAATGTTACAGATCGAATGACGGAACTCGCTGAATATTGTCACTGTTGCTATACATTTCCTTCATTAGAGTGTTTTATTCCATCATCCACAAGCGGACAATCATTTTACTTTGTTGAAGTGTCAGTGATTCTGATTTTATATATCTTCACAAGTATGTTGTAAGAAGTGTAATGATGTAATAGTATGCTAAGATATCGTTCGATGATTTCTGTAATCTGCATAATATACACACAACGTGTCTGTCGACAGAGGTGCTCTAAGCCCTGACGGTTTACGCCAGAAGTAAGTTATTTCCCTGTATCATCTAGTAAACAATAAGTATACGTAGTAAACAATATGTACGCGCGTGTGTGTGTGTGTGTGTGTGTGTGTGTGTGTGTGTGTGTGTGTGTGTGTGGGTGGGTGGACAGACATCATTTTTTCATGGATACTAATATTTTTTGTATAATTTGTAGTGGCCATATGGAAGGTACAGGCAGCACTAGGCAGAAACACCTTAAAATCGGATTGGATTGGATTGTTTGGGGAACGAGACCAGACAGCGGGGTCATCGGTCTTATCGGATTAGGGAGGGATGGGGAAGGAAGTCGGCCGTTCCCTTTCAGAGGAACCATCCCGGCATTTGCCTGGAGCGATTTTGGGAAATCACGGAAAACCTAAATCAGGATGGCCGGACGCGGGATTGAACCGCCGTCCTCCAGAATGCGAGTCCAGTGTCTAACCACTGCGCCACCTTGCTCGGTATCTCTTAAAATCGACGTCGCTCATTTTTCAGCACTGTAAAGAGATTGTCCATTTGAAGATGAGGCAGTAAATCCATCAAAAAGCGTCGCGCAACAAATAAATAATAGAAGTGGCTGTATGGAATGTGTTTTGTCCGCCATGTCGCAGACTTGTTGATTAATGTCAGGAATAGTGATATGTATCGTTTCTTATTGCGATAAATGTTTCTTAAGCCATTTCCAGACACATTTTATTCGAAATAATACTCGGGTATTATTTTAATAATAAACGGATTACTAAATGTTTCTTCCATACGGTAATGTATCGTCCAGCAATGTTGGTTGGCTGCGAAAGTACCCAATTGGTCAAGGTTTTTCCGTAATCTGTATTTGTTCCGCGAAGTGCCCCAGTACAATGTAAACAGCCGGCCTGTGGTCAACGTCACAGATAGCATAGTAACTGCCGACTGCAACGTTGGACGTGATAGGCGAGTGGATGTTACGGTACGTAATCAGGGTTCAGTTTGAACCCGTGAGTTAACCGCAGAGAAATAAGCTTATTGTTGGAGTCAAAATTTTCAGACCAACTGACTTCAAAAGTTCTCCCGGGAAGCAAGTTTCTTTTTTTGCTGATAACTTCAATTCTGAAGATATCTGTTGTTTTCTTACATTCAATTTTATTAAAGAAAGGGACACAGCATCCTTAGATAGAACAAGCATTGTGAAGCAAATTGGACATGCCCTTTCCAAAGAAGACACCTCGACGTTCTATTTGAATGAAATAGAAAAACCGCGTGGTTTAAGGCGCCATTGCGCGGTCCCTCCCGACGGAGTTTAGAGTCCTCCCTCGGGAATGGGTGTGTGTGTTGTTCTTAGCATAAGTTAGCTTAATAGTGTCTAGGGACCGATGACCTTAGCAGTTTGGTCCCTTAGGAATTCACACACATTTGAATATCCGAAATAGAAAAACCACAGAAACCTAAACAATGTGGCCACTTCACACATTGTGGTTTGTTTCCCTTCTTCGGAAATATTACCTCCAACTAAACTGGCGTTCTGTTACTGTATGACAATGTATGTGATACGTCCTGAATAGGTTTTTTGCGATCTGAAAAACAGTGAAATGTGTAAGAATTTATGGCCTAAAACTTACATAAACATACCTTAAAAAAACCATGGCTTTATGTAAGTTTATTTAAAAAAATTTTTGTTGATATTTTAAATATACCATTTTATATAAAATTCACTTCTGAACGAACTGTGACTATAGTAGTAACTTCTGGCAATATTTGAAACTAACTAGCACTTATTTTAGAAATGTCGGCATATGTCTGAAAAAAAGACACAAAGTACAGTGAAAACAATAACACCTCTCCAAATAACTAAACTATGTTTTTACTGCTGCACACCACTTATTTAAAGTATTCCTAATTAGTTCATAAGTGGCGTCAATCTTTAATTTCTGCAGAGTAACGCTGGGTCTCAAGTTAACATTTTCAGGTTCCGTTTTCAAAGATTTACGTTTGACCCTGAGGATAGTTTTGTACCGAGGAAACCTCCTCTCGGCATCAGAGGACGCCACTATAGCGTATACGAAGCCGGCGAGGTCACTTCAGGCCAGCTTTGGTAACTTATCTTCAAATGTTGTGGCATTCGCAGAAAGTCTGTCACTAATTTTGCTCATTATAGAACATCCAGGATTCCGTTGGTGCTGTTTATCACTTTGTCAGCCACAATAACACGAGCTCGACCCAACTCACTCTGCAAAAGTTTCACAATATCCAGGGCATCGAACTGTTGAGTACCAGCAGCTTCCAGTCGTGTGATGGCTTTTGATACCGCTGGAAATTTGGTGTTGATGTATACTGTTATAACCAGGAATAACACAATAACCTCTTCAGTCTGGTTTATTAAATCACAAATCACTTTTTAACAATTATGTTAGCCAAGCGTCTACCCAGGCTCACACTCAGAAGTAATGCATAATTAAAGTTTGGTTATACCAATGTCCAAATGTTCATGGTGGGGTGCACGTCCCGTATTTATTCCCAAGTCCAGTGAAGTTCAGTCTCTCCAAGTGAAGTCGCAAGATTTCCGCCGAGCAGCCAGGTAACCTCGAGTGGGCGGCGAGTCATCCACAAGCAGCTGGAACACGGCGTACTGCACTTCCCGGTGAGAACTGGCGTTTGCGGCGGCGGCCGGGTGTATATAAGGCTTGCTAGCTAATGGAGCCGTCGGCTGGGGTCGCTGTTTTCCAGGGAAAACCAATCGCAATGTTTCCTGGCGTAGCCAATTGCTGGGTGCTGACAAACGTGCGCGCGCGAAGGCGGCCAGCGATGGTAGCCGCGAGCCGCCCGGAGAAGTGCAGCCAGCGATGTATTTCTCGGCCACGTAAGGGAGCGTGCGTGTGAAGACGGCCAGCGATGGAAGCAGCGGGCCGCCCAGAGAAGTGCGGCCAGCGATGTATTTGGCGGCCGCGTACTGGAGCGCGTTGTTCGGTGTTGGTTAGAAGTGGTGTATACCACATATACCAAGTTTCCACACAAGGTATCTGTGAAGACCGCCTTCAGTTTTGGTAGAACTTATTACATCGCTATCAGCCTCGCAAAAAATTATCTTCATTTTGGTGTAGTTGGTGTAGCAATACTCAGCGGCAGTAAGCCAAAGAACCCATCGTGCAAGAACAAGCTGAGGGGGAGGATGGGGGTAATGAAGATGGTTGTTCCTTGAATTTCTGCACTCGTTACGGGGCTTTCACAAAAATTTTCTTGCCACAGGAAATTAGTTTGTCCGCATCAGTGTACTTTGACCAGACTGGTTTGCAACTCTGTGTAACTCTATTGAAAATCTGAATTCCCTTATCTGCTTGAGCCATGTATGAAGCGTCATCTGCTACATTATCTCTGTGCGCACCATCCGGCCATCATAGCTCCATAGAGTTGTCAAGTAAAATAGCAGTTGTCGATTTGTTCCCCCCCCCCCCCCCCCGAGAGTTTTACACGTTAGGACCAGTTCTCCAGGCTCGTCACCTTTTAGCAGACCAACAATATTTGCAACATAACGTGCGCCTGCGTCAGTGGTTTCATCTATGGAAGCACAGACATTTTGGTCAGCAACGTTAACTCTTATTTTATTGTCTCCACATGGTCTGTTCCTCCTGGTGTTTTTTTAAATAAAGACGCCAGTGGAGAGACTCAAATTTTTTCTCGGAGTGAATAGTAGCCTCACGACATTATCTGAAGCCTGGATATTAGAACAATACCATTACGCCCTGGTCGCTATTGTTCGATCGCCATCTTGTATTCTAGGTCACCCATCTTGGATTCTTACGTCATAGTTAGGCTGGTGCTCGTGTTTCATGTCTCTGAATGTGACGTCAGAGAGCCAGGCCAGTATTCCAAGTCGGTCTATATGACAATGCACCATTTTGAATTGTACAGTAATTTATACTTAGGACAACAGTCCTGCTTCCATAGGAAACACACTTGCACAATTTTTCTATTTTTGAATTTCTCGCCAAAATTTTAATTTCCCACGATTTTACACATGGCCATTGTCCTTTGTCAGAGGGGGGAGGGCTAGGGAAATCCCATGACTCATCGATGACGTCATCAGTGACACAACCTGCGTCACTACTCTCCCTACTATACTACCCACCAAACGTAATCTGAAGGGTATTTTAAGCATTTCATGTCAGAAAACGTTTCATGTAATGCTGGTACTTTCGTGGTTTCAGCGCGTTTCCAATGCTTAAGCCTGAAAGGTATTTTGAGCATTTTGTTTAAGAAAACGTTCCATATAACACTGGTACGTCCTGTTTGTGTGTGTTTCCCATGAATAATGTGATTATGAAGAGAATTAGAAAAGAGCTTCGACATGAAAATAAAGATTTGCCGGACGCATGTCCATACAACACATTTTATCGTACTGTGGAATGTTACTGAAGTTTTGGTCATACCTTTTCATCGCGCACTATACAGTAATGAGCTATCCTGAAGGACAAAACGGTGACTGCACTGGCGTTCAAACATGGATATTTGTTGCTGCAGGCGAATCTCAGAGTCCCGATCTGTCATGAATCTTTAAGCAACAACGTGAATTTCATATTACACTCAAAGTGAGTGAAATGCTCCATAACAAATAGTGCATCAAATAAATAGCAAAGAAGGAAATCCTTTCCTGCTTGTAAGAACCTTGGAGAACTGGATCAGGAGGCTAAAGACAAACACACCATAAGGCGTGTGAACAGAGCAGCTTAAATCTACATTTCACGCTCAAAAGTTTGAGTTTCCAACGTAGATTACCAGCCAAGACACACAATTCGTGTAACATGTTTATTAGAGTAGTTAAAATTGCGTTATACTCTGTCGAAAATTTGTGCTTTAAAATGTGAAGCAATATGTATTGGACTTTAGTAATTAACGGTAGGACGTCAGACTACATTTCACAGTGCTGCTGCAGCATATATAGCATGAAAGTTATGAACATTTCGGTTAAGAAATGTAACGAAATTTGTAAACAGTATGTATATATTTCGTATGGCTAATAGAATACAGCAGTAAGTAAGTAGTAACACAAACAACGTATAAAAACAATGAATGGTCAATGTTACAGGCAACAAACAATTATTAGATCTAAAAAAGGAAGTAAAACACAAAATACACAAAAATACATAGAAATTATAGTAATAGTATCTAGTAATAGGTTTTTCAGAAGGAGAAGAGTAGACCAGACTCATGGTTGTATGTCCAAGTCCCTCAGCCAGCCAGAAGCATCTCCCTCCAGGAGGTGCAGCTCCTGCATTGTGCCAGGGAATCTCCTCGTAGGGCAGTCCATTGCGATATGATGTAGAGTTTGTGGATTCACACAGTCGCAGTTGGGTGAGTCAGTCTGTCCCCATTTGTGCTTCCAGTAATTACATCTACCATAGCCTGTTCGGATACGATTTAAAGTTGTCCAAGATTTTCTGGGAAGACCGAAGCCCTCGGGCCGTACGGTTGGGTCCGAGACTAAGTTAAGGTGATCAGGGTTAGACATATCCCATTCCCGCCGCCAGGCTTCGTCGTTATCATAGTTGTCCTTGATCAGCTGTTTCCCTAATCTCCATGATGGCTTACGGGACTTGAGGCTGTGGCTGGGATTCTTGCAGTCTTCGTGTAAGGGTAGGTCACGGTTGTTAGCGCACTTTTGCCATTCCCTTTTCAGTGCAGATCTTCGCCTTAGATGAGGTGGGGCTATGTTAGCCAGTACCGCGAGCCATTGGTGGGGCGTCGGTTTAATAGTGCCTGAGATGAGCCTCATGGTGTCGTTTAGCTGCGTGTCCACCGTTGCTGTATGAGTGCTGTTTAGCCAGACCGGAGCGCAGTATTCAGCCATCGAATACACTAGTGCAAGAGCAGATGTTCTGAGAACTGTGGCGCTTGCTCCCCAGCTACTTCCAGTGAGTTTGTGTAGGACATTATTTCTGGTTTTGATTTTTGCTGCGCATTTGTATAAGTGCTCCTTGTACGTCAGAGATCGGTCCAATGTAATTCCCAGATACTTTGGGAGGGGATTGTAGTTAAGCAGCTGGCCTCTGAACTTTACGTGGGGTGGATAGTTTGCCTGTCTGTTGTTGAGGTGGAAACAGGAGACTTGGGTTTTAGAAGTATTAGGTCTGAGCCTCCATGTTTCGAAATATTCATCCATTTTGATAAGGTCTTCCTCAATTATTCTTTCGGAATTGTGGAAGTCTTGATGTTGATATGTGAGAGCAATATCGTCTACATAGATAAACTTCTTAGAAGATGTCTCTGGTAGGTCTGATGTATATATATTAAAAAGTAATGGAGCTAGCACGGATCCTTGGGGCAGGCCATCATTTAACCTATATTTCTTGCTTATCTCTCCATCTAGGTGTACTTCAAAAAATCTATTTGATAGCATATTGTTGATTAGAGTAGCCGTAAACAGTAAACCCACTAATAACGACAAAAGCGTAAAATGGAACTCACTTTACAAAATATGTGGCCTAAGTAAATTAACACATCTCCCTTACATCTACTACACCTAATTTACAGATTTTCAACTTTAGATTAACAGTTATTCTTGCCGCTACCAAGTCGCAGAGTCTCCGCCTTCTATTTTAACATCAACTACTGGTAGTTAAGTAAGGGAAGCGCGTGCATGAACACATACTTTTAATTTCTCCTAGCACCAGTGCAGGTATTTTTATGGTAGACTGCGCTTTTCCGTACAGTTTAATAGGCAACGGAGCTGTGTGTGTTCCAGTAGTATGTGCTGGCATGTAGCGTTTATGTGCTGCTGTTTCCTTTCGCAAAGAACTGAACTTCAGAGTCCTGGCACTGTAGCGTCTGTTCGGTGGCACTCGACTCGGTTTTAGTGGATTAGAATCCTGGTGGTGGAAGAAATTTTCACTAAAAGGCGTTCAAGGGGAGGGGGGGGGTGATTGGGTGAAGTTCCAGGTCACCAGACACTGCACCAGTGGCCTGCATTATACTCCTAACCATTTGGCAGTATCTCATGCACTGAGGGCATGTGATACGTTGATGGTGACACTTCCGTCTATTGGAGACGTGAGCCTACCGGTCTCTTGACGCTATTCGAGAGTAGTGGTGTATCTGCCGACACGGGGTATTACCCTCTCCTTTCTCAAGCTCAATGAACTGTAGTAAAACTCTCTCCGGGCAATAGTAACTGACAATGTTGAACACCATAGTCTAAGCCATTAAATAATACTAAAGAGTTTGTAAAACAGATAATACTTAATGAGGTGGTTCTCTAGCCATATATTGTAGTAGTTGAAGTTTGAGCACTGTGCTGGATGAACGTCGTGAACCTGCAAACGGGAAACTCTGGTAAGCCTGATTTTCTCCAAACTGAGAATTTGACAAAGATCATGACATACTACTTGTTCCGCGTGAATGGGTGCAGGAACCTGCCTGACCGTCGTGTTGAATTATGACTTCCGAGGTAAGTCACGATCATCCTCACAGTTCCTGTGCTGCTATTTCTCCATCGCTTTTTTATTTCTGCTACTGTTCTCTCACGTTTTCTTGCATTTCTGTTCATTATTTAACTCATTCTTCTTTCTCCTAGTTATTTGTGTTATTAGCTTTTCACTCTGTGGCTTGAAATCTTTCTTGTTAATGCACCAGCTTACCAGACGTGTACTTAATTATTAGTTTCTGTATTGATTCCCCTAACATCACCTTAGTAATATCACACACACACACACACACAGTCAGTCAGTCACTCAATACAGCCTGACTCAAATTTCACTATATTTCACTTCATCAGTAGAAAGGAGTGTGTGTGTGTGTGTGTTTTCATATACTATATACTTCACGGCGAGAAGAGTACGACAAGTCTAGGTAGTATGTCTCTTCACTGTACTGGTTTCCTTCTTTATATTATTTATGAACGTGGTGCAAAATGGAGTAACAGCGGTGTTTGTAAAGCGAAGTTTCCCGGGTGTAGGCTGCGTCAGGTCGACGGACACCAGGCGTATTCAGCAAACGGCTACTAGATGGCAGTCATGTCCATTTGTTTCGTCGCTCTGTAGACAGTGCTGCTGAGCTCCTATGTACGTGATATTTCCACGAATGAAATAGTCTGAAAGGAAATAAGCTAAAGAACTGTCAACAATGGAATATAAAGTAATGAACTATGGAACATGACAGGAAAAATAGTTTTGGTTCATATACTGACAACAACGTTTATTGTTGGGACGCAAAATACCTATACTCAATAAAGGTTATTAATTGTTTAAAAAAAACAATAGTTTTTCTAAATATATAATTTTTTTCCTAAGACAATACTAAAGTCTGTGTGGACTGTCACATTGCCTCAAATGAGCAGTATATTTCCTTCACTTCATCATCAGATTGTGTCATGGGCCTGTAAGCAATTATAATGGTACATTCTATGTTGTTCCAATTCTAGGAACAGTTGCTCGTACTGATCCAGTCCGTTGCAGGAAGAACAGCAATTCAAAGTCTGTTCTAGTAATGGAAGGGATGGCACTATAATCTCGCTTTGGCCACCTGGATTTTATTTTTCCTGGTTCAATAAATCACTTCAAATGGAAGCGTGATTATGTCTTCAGCGAGACTTTGCTTGATTTACCAACGCTACTATGGTTTAAAACCTTCAACTTTTTCAGCGTTAGGACTTAGACGATTGGAAGGTAATAGTTACAAGAACTTCCGACGTTTTGGGTGCTGAAAACATTCATCCATACGGAAAATATAAAACACGTGTGAAGATAAAAGGAAAGAGGAAAGAAATTATGGTCTATGAGTCAAGCAGGGATCTGTATTTTCGCGTACAAGTAATCAGCTTCGGTCTGCATGATCCTTCATTATGTTTGAGACTTGAAAAGGCCTTTGGCTCAGTACAGATGCACTTGATTAAAGCATCTATGACTGGTTTTCAGTTGGAACGTCTTTATAAACAATGTCTCTTATGAATCCCCACAAGAAAAAATCCAGAGGCGTCAAGTGTGGCGAACGAGCCGACCACGTCACATCTCCTCCGCATCCAATCCAACGATTTGGGATTTGTCTCTGCAACTCATTTCTAGCCATCAGCGAAAAGTGTGCGGGACACCCTTCGTGGCCGGCCGCTGTGGCCGAGCGGTTCTAGGAGCTTCAGTCAGGGACCGTGCGACCACTACGGTCGCAGGTTCGAATCCTGCCTCGGGCATGGATGTGTGTGATGTCCTCAGGTTAGTTAGGTTTAAGTAGTTCTAAGGGATTGATGACCTCACATGTTAAAGTCCCATAGTGTTCAGAGCCATTTGAACCATTTTTGAACACCCATCGTGTTGATACCACGTTCTGTTCCTTGTTCCTAAAGGTATTTCCTCCAATAACAGATCTAATGTTTCTTGCAAGAATGTGGGGTACTTCCTACCAATAAGATTTCCTTCGACGAAATAGGGGCTTATAATTCTGTCCTCCAGAATACCACACCATACATTCACCGACCACGGTTTTTAGTGTGCACCTTGCCACAGTCAACATGGATTTTCAGTTGTCCAATAATGCATGTTATGAAACTTATTTCCATGGTTCGTGAATTTAGCCTCGTCAGTAAATAAAATCAAATCAATAAATGTGTCATCCCTCTGAATATGAAATTGTGCCCATTGGCAGAATTCAAGCAATTCTTACAATCCGTACCAGTTAATTATTGGTGGAGACTGATATGGTAAGGATGATATTTACAGCGATGTAAAACACGAACAACACTATTTTGGCTCATGCCAGATTCCATTGCGATGTGACGCGAACTAACATTAAGATCTCGAACCACAGTGGCAAGAGTGCCAATTTCGGTTTCCTCGTTAGTAACTTTCCTTTGCCGGATATGTTTCCGATGCGTTAAATATCCAGTTATTCTCAATTTATCATACACATATTTAAATGTACGACGTGTAGGGTGAGTACGTTGAGGATATCTTACAGCTTATAAGTCTCTAGCTCTCACTGAATTTCGTTGGCAGTCTTACCGTTCCTATTAGTGTTGTATTAACAAACAGTCGAATGGTGTTTACATATCAATGTCACATTATATGTATACACCGTATTCGACGAATATTTACTATTTGCGCGACGTACGAGAGAGAATTGTCAGAGCATGTGCTTCGATAAGTGCTGATGTGATAAGGAATACCACTCAATCCATGATATGAAGATTGCAACACTGCATTGATACCAATGGTCATCACTTCAAAAACCATCTGTAAATGGACGTTCGTGCCACCTTCGTGACCTTCATTGACCTTCAGAGAGCTTACTGGTATCATTATTGGATTCGTCTCGATAGCCGCTATCAGAAAACAAGTACCAAACTATAGCATCCTATTTTTTTTAAAAAAAGAAATGTTGACCTTCATATATCTGACGCGACTCCACCCAGCAACAAAACACCAAAGCCATATCATGGCCCCCGTTGTCCCATGCAACATTTGTCCCACAAACCTTTTAGCTACTATCATACTTTCGGAGTTATTCTAGGTGGCAATAGTTAGTGATTCACCCTGTATAATCCATCTGAAACCTATCCGATGTCTCCAGATCTTTTCCATGTGGTCAACTTTCTTTCATTACTCTTAAACCAATTAACTGCAGTGATTAAATTATGCTCTGCACGAAATTCTGCCAGGCGGCATACACTTCTCATTCGTATATCTCGTCCACCCGTAGGTACGGGAACAGAGCGTCTGACGACCTTGCACCGGGCCCGGGTTCGATACCGGGCCGTGTTGGAGATTTCTCCACTCAGGAATTGGGTTTTGTGTTCTCCTCTCCTCTTCATCATCGACCCGTAACTCTTCCAGTGTCGTCAGCTGAAAATATAACTCAGCTGCCGAACTTCCCCAGGTGGGTCTGCCCACCATCAGTGTCATACGATCATTTCATTTTTTTCTACCCCCTATTACTATGTATACTATTTTTTCTTCTCTACCTCTTTCTACTTTGGAAGGCCGGACCCCATCTAAATTAAGTCTTCGTTTCTCTTACGTATATGAATAATTTTTCCTATCTCACGATACATTGTTGAAATCTCTTAATCGGCTGTGGACATAGTAGGCATATCAGTTCGTAGTACTGTGGTGTATGTTGACTTCGTGTTTATCATGGCTACGAAAGTTCTTTCACTACGCTGTCCATAGCAGCTTCACTGCATTCCTGTTTTATTATTTATTTTTTGCCCTTTTCCAGCATCGTGCCTATTTAATTTTGTATTTAGAACCCTGTACTCACCTGACCAGAAGTCCAGTTTCACTAACTACCACTGTATATAACTTAAATCTATGCCTTTCCTTCTTTTTGTAATTATCTAACCTACCTGCCTGATTAAGGTGTCTATCCCCAATCCAGGCTGTGATCTGTAAAATAGCAGTTTCCTTTTTGCCGATTACATCATCATCTTGATTTGTCTACGCAAGAAGATTCGAAAGGGAGAATATCTCCGGAATATTTCGCTCGAGAGAATACCATCATCATTAAGCCATATAGTAGAGCTGCAAGCCCTCGAAAAAAAATAACAACTGTAGTAAGCGTTCAGATGTTCGCAGTACCAAGGTAGCAAGGCCTTGTTTTCTAATCTTATAAGGTCAGATGAATCATCCAAACTGTTGTCTCTAATCCACGGAAAAGACTGATATCCCTGTTCAGCAACCACCGGTTAGTCTGACCTCTCCACAGATAGGCCTCCTTTGTGGTTGCTACCTTCGATACTGCTGTTGGAATCGTTGAGGCACTCAAGCTACTCCATCTCGGCGAGGTCCATGGTTCATGAGGTACGAATCGCAAGATAATGAAGATGAAATGAAGAAAACATGCTCCCTATTGGCGAGGACTTCACAGCACAAAACTAACAGTTCTTCAGAAGACAACTGTAAAAGTTTTAAAGAGCTATAACTTTACGGAACAGATATATCGCAGATGCGGTCTAGTATAAGCTAATGTGATTATCCACACACTACTTAAGTACGTAACCAGTAGATTATGAGATATACGATTTAACTTTACGTTTTAGAAATGAAATCACAGAAGGATGTTAAATTCAAAATATTTGAAGTTTTCACTTCAAAGCTACACTTCCATGAACCGAATGATGGTGACCACACGTCCAGCCAACTTTTAGTTTTTTTTATTTTCCTTTTTTTCATCAGTCTTCAGGCTGGTTTCGTGCGGCCTTTCACTACTTTTTCTCTTGTCCTAAACTCTTCATCGTAGAGTACCTCTTACAACCAATGACCTCTGTTTTTTGTTGGATGTGACCAAAAACATCTTTTTCACTACAATTTTTTCTCCGCATCTCCCACTAATCGATGTTCCTTGATGTCTTAAACCATGTCCTCTCATCCTGTCCCTTCTTGTAGTCAACACATTCTTTTCCTCGTCGATTTTACGGATAACCTCCACATTTCTTGTCAGTAGGCTCAATTTTCAAAAAGATTCTGGAACAATGCATGTCAAACGATCGATTCCCTTCTACTCTGGTTTTTTCGTGGTTGGTGATTCACTTTTACCAGACGTACATTCTGAGAAATTTCTTTTTTAAATTGAAGCTATAGTTTGAAATTGTTAGACTTGTGTACGGTAGTCTGCTTGCTATATCTCCACTGTTTTGCCCGCTATAGGGTATCTGTTTCCTAGATAGCAGAATTATTTTTCTTTCTCTACTACGTTGTCCCCAGCTTTGTTGTAATGCTTAGCTCTAATCTCATTCCTGTTATTCTCCATTATTTCTATCTTCCTTTGATTTACTGTCACTTCATACTCTACACTTATTACACCATGCTATTCAATCTTGTAATTCTTTCCTACACTCACCAAGGATAGCAATACCAACAACGAATCTTACCACTGGTAGCCTTTAGACACGAATTTTAATCATATTTTAGAACCTTTGTTATTTCCGTCATTATAGTTTCCATGTTCAGTTGGATCAGTAGAGGATAAAGATATCTAAATGCTTTATGCCTTTTTAAATCTGAGAACTTGTCTTGGTCTTCTCTTCTTTTTGTCCCCTCTTGGTTTTTGTATGCATATATATAGAGTGCAACGAGTATGACTGAAAACAGTGTACTGAACATCATCACAGACAGTTATAGCTATTAGGAGTACTACGCTTTTAGGTTTGTTAGTACCTCCTAGTACATGTGACAAGAGTAAGCCATTAATGCCTACTTTCCCCTGGGTAGCAGGTCAGGTGTTGACGTGTGGGCATGTGGACGGAAAACGATACCGACAGGCGGACTCCACTTAGTGCTGCAGTTACGACCGTGAAGAAAACGTCAGGTAGTAAATTATTTGATGCGTTAGTGGGCAGACTGCTCGACGCAGAGAAAAAACAAACAACACACCGGTGTGTATGCATATTAAGGAACCTTGTATAAAAATATGCGCAATCATACCCTTTACACCCTCTACATTAAATCTCTTTTGTTGAGAATTTAAAACATCTTGCACTATTTTACATTGTCGAGTACTGTTGCTATGTCGACAGATTGTGTTTCGAGTCCAAATTCATTATTCCTGTAAGGTCAAGAGCAGGATATGTGCAACTTGAAGTTCTCTATAACATACAGAAAGCAACAAGAGCATTATGACACTCTCTTCACTCTGGGCACATGGCACAAAACGAAAGATTTATTACAGGTAGTGAAAATAGAAAATATCTTTGTTCAGGACCGTATGCAAAAGTTGCAGAAGACTGTATCTCTTCATGTCAGAGAAGGCCGAAATCCGAGAGTTGCCAGTACTGCATAGGAGAATAGTATGACTGCACCAGAAAATAAGTGAAACGATGGTTAGATGAACTACTACTGTTTCGTAAAACTTCTAATTGTGTTGAAAGAGGAACGTTTTTCCGATTTCAAGATTTTCTTTCATATTATGACACCAGAATGCCTCAGAAAGTTCACTTTTCCCCTCCACTAACCTGAAGGGATAGAAGGTCTTTGTTGGCCTGAAGACAATGGAGACAGGTTGTGGTTTGATATGGTCCGTATACTTGGTGCTGTGTGGTTTGTAAAGTATTGGGGTACATGAGATAGTACTAGGAAGTAATCCGTTTTTCTTTCACGGGAATTTTTTTTAATTGGCTGTAAAATCTTTTTGGGTTGCGATTTTTTAATAGGTAAACTAACTTGGATTAGAGACTTTTTTCATGTAACGGGCTTAGGTTCAGAATCGTGTGGAGAAATAAGGTGTAAACTCCGAATTATTAGCAGGCTGAGCAGCATTAAGTTGAGATTATGCGTGTGTAGTTTTGATTTTCTGGATTGCGAGCACGAATTACAAATAGTTAATTGTGTGGAAGACCTCGTGGCTTTCAGCCGCGTGGTGATTAACTTGCTTGCGTGCTTGTAACATAGCTTCCAGTTTATTTCTTCCGTAGCTTTAAGTAACAGCTCGTGTGTTGTCGTTGTCATACGCGGGAACGGACAAGGTCGTCTGCAGAAACATGAAACTGGACTCAAGCTCCATAGATGGAAATTGCACGAGCCAATTAAAGTGCCGTTCCCGACGTCTGAAAGATATAGGCTGTGTGCGTGTGTGAGTTAATGAAATCATGCGTGTGAAAATTAGTTAGCCAGTATGGCCATAAGGCGAATGCCACAGAACAGTGGAGCCTATTCTTGCTGACACAAAGCACGTGAGAAAGAGGCACCCCTGAGCTTATTGGCTAAGAAACCAGTATCCTGTGAATGAAGTTTATCTTACGAGAGTATCATTGTCCGCAATATTCTCATTCAGATGGGTAAGTAAACTATTTTTCGTGGTGCTAGAAAGTGATTGTCAATATAGATTTGTGTTCAGAGAAGTATTTCGTCATGTCGTTAGCGATGTTTGAAAGTATGGGAGCAAGTAAGATCATAAAGTACGAAGTGAATGAGCGTGTGGATGGATACCAAAAAGCATGTTACGTGGAGGACAGTATCCACAAAACTAATCCCGTGCATTTCTGGTTTATTTAGGAGACCAATAAAAGTATTATCTTGTACAATTTCGCTGTTGGTTGCCACAATTTGGCATAATAAAACCAAAATAATAGTCAAATTTAGCGTCCATATTTATCTCTTCCTTAACGTAGACTGAGCCCAGATCTTCAATGGGGAGCATGTTTATTTTGGATGAATAAGTGGTGTGTGGATGCATTTCAATAAACAGAAAGACGAGTTGCCCATAAAGCATGAGCACCAGAGAATGATAAAGTAATCCATTTCCGTTGCGAAATTGTTCACATAAAGGATCAGTGCTTAGTAGCAGTTACAGTCTATTTCTGATGGTCACAATGTCTGTGGATGGACCTCATCAGTAATAAGTACCCGCACCTCCTATCTAGAGGACCAGCTGCTAGATACAATATAACATCCGGCTGCAATTTGGTAGGTAATAATGAAGCTAAACCGAATAGGCGATCACCGTTCATTGTTACTACAAGCCGTTATGAAAGAGAGACATTTGTAGATTCCATACGCTATGGGATGTACACAGGTTTGCTATGGCTGTATTGTGCTCTGGGTAACATGCCTCTGGTCGTAACTGGAAAGTGTGGTTGACACAGAAGCTACAGTGAGAGCACTATAGTTATGAATATTATACCTGACTGCTGGCATCTGTTAATGCTTAGCGTAAACAAACTAAAGAGTGATAGGCATTTAGAGTTCTACAATAGGTAGCAGGAAGCGATATCGAACACAAACTTTTAAAATCACAAAGGAGATGGACATTTTTCTAAGAAACTAGGAGAGTTAGGTAGATGTCAAATCGAGTACACTACAGTTAAAAAAAATTAGGGACAATTAAGGGACTGCAGAACATTAGCGGGAACTCACATTGATTAAGTTCAAAGTACGAAAAGTAGGCTAAAATACAAAGCAATGGGACGGAAGCTTATATCAAATGAGAGATTTCTTAAAAATGCGAAAATAGGAAATCTTATACAGGTCGGGAGAATTCTCTAAAATTATGGCACATCTGTTGCAGAACCTGCTTACTAATGTGAGCTGGTGCAGAGTGACAGAAGACGTCACGGGAGATCAGAGACGCGTTGCTGGCATCGACACAGATACGAGTAGGTATAGCCGGTACAGTGTAACAGATATTACTTGAAAATCGTAGGAAGTAATACGATGAAGCCAGAAAAACTACATCATAGTCTGCCGTAAATATCTCTTATACCCAACAAAATTTCTCAGGAACAATATCGTCTTTGTCGTATGGGGATCAGGGTACAGAAAAATAAAGTGTAAAGGATTTGTAGCGTGTTATGATTGTGTCAAGCGAAAATAAAATGTTAATAGGTTAGTTAATTACATGCTCCGCCGAAAAAAATATTATCTTCTAAAAATTATGGGAGGCGTTGGGGTGCATTCAAATGCATTTTTCTCTCCTCCAGACCAGTGGAATATTGGTGCAGAAGACACACCAATTTCTCACTTGTAGAGTCGTCTGATTAACCTGCAGACTATATCGTCTAGATCTAGATAACAATAATTCAGCTTCTTCGCTGCGTCACGTACCTGTAACTACTGTAAGTACGAACTATTCCTTGATCTCTATATTCCCTACAAAATAAGGTGCTTCCTGTCCGTATGAACTAGATATTGACACCAGTGACATGGAAAACGCCAGCTTGGAGGGTAAGACCTCTGGATCCTGCGTCAGCACCGGCTGCCACGCTATAAATAGCGGCTGCTGCGACAGCGGCCGCGGCGTCTGGCGCTGTACTTGCAAGACTGTTGCAAATTGCCGAGCAACCAGTAATCACTCACGCCCCAAGGTCCCCCGCGGTCCGGTCCAGCGCAGCGCCGCGCAGCACGGCAGACAGAGGCAGGCGATCGCTCATCCCGCTCGCTCATTACTGGCACGTAGAGGCTGTTAGCGCCCCGCTCGCGGCCACTCTTACGCAAGCCAACCTTGTCGCAGAGTTTTCTTCGCGCTACCTTTTATCGAATGAGCTTACGTAAGGCACGGGTTAGCGACCCGAAACTGAATTGCAGTGCCCGACTACGACGTAAGCTTTCAGTTGAAATATCGAACATGCACTGAGGTAATGGAAATGATGGTTGGGCGTCATTGGCCGGGAGGCCCCTTACGGGTCAGGTCCGACCACCTTGGTGCAGGTCTTACTACATTCGACGCCACAATGGGCGACCTGCGCGCCGGATGGGGATGAAAAGATGATGAAGACAACACAACACCCAATCCCTCAGCGGAGAAAATCCCCGACCGTGCCGGGAATCGAACCCGGACGGCAATCCGTCACGCTGACCACTCAGCTATCGTGACTGAGGTGACAAAACGTCGTGGGACAGCGATATGCACATACACAGTTGTCGGTAGTATCGAGTACACAAAGTAAAAACGGGCAGTGCATTGCCCAATCTGCCATTCGTACTCAGGCGATTCATGTAAATGTTTTCCAACGTGATTACGGCCGCACGGCCGCGCGGAATTATCCGAGCGGTCTAGGGCGCTGCAGTGATGGACTGTGCGGCTGATCCCGGCGGAGGTTCGAGTCCTCCCTCGGGCACGGGTGTGTGTGTTTGTCCTTAGGATAATTTAGATTAAGTTGTGTAAGCTTAGGGACTGATGACCTTAGCAGTTAAGCCCCATAAGATTTCACACACATTTTTGAACATATGAACGGCCGCACGTCGGGAATTAAAACACTTTGAACGCGGAATGGTAGTTGGAGCTAGACGCATAGGACATTCTATTTCAGAAATCGTTAGGGAATTCAGTATTCCGAGATACACAGCGTCAAAAGTGTGCCGAGAGTATCAAATTTCGTCCATTACCAGTCACCAATGGCCGACCGCCTTCGCTTAACGACCGAGAGCAGCGCTATTTACGTGGAGTTGTCAGTATTAACACACAAGCAACACTGCGTGAAGTAACCGCAGAAATCAATATGAGACGTACGACGAGCGTGTCCATTAAGACAGTGTGACGAAATTTGGCGTTAATGGGCCATGGCAGCCTTTGCTAACAACACGACATCTCCTGCAGCGTCTCTCCTGGGCCCGTGACCATATCGGTTGCACCCTAGACGAGCCGAAAACCGTGACTCCCGATTTCAGTTGTGTGTTCGAGTGGGGCACAGACCCCACGAAACCATTGACACAAGTTATCAAAAACGCACTGTGCAAGCTGGTAGTGGCCCCATAGTGGTGTGAACTGTCTTTACTTGAAATGGACAGGGTTGTTTCGTTCAACTGAACTACTTGGAGACTAACTGCAGCCATTCATGGATTTCACGTTCCTAAACAACGATGAAATTTTTATGGATGACAATGCGCCATGTCACCGGCCTACAATTGTCCGCGATTAATTTGAGGAACATTCTGGAATATTTGATCGGATGATTGTGTCACCCAGATCAGAAATGGTTCAAATGGCTCTAAGCACTATAGGACTTAACATCTGAGGTCATCAGTCCCCTAGACTTAAAACTACTTAAACCTAACAAACCTAAGGACATCACACACATCCATGGCCGAGGCAGGATTCAAACCTGCGACCGTAGCAGCAGCGTGGTTCCGGACTGAAACACGTAGAACCGCTCGGCCACAGCGGCCGGCTCACCCGGATGGCCCGACATGAATCCCGTGAACATTTATGGGACGCAATCGAGAGGTCATTTCATGTACAAAATCCTGCACGGGCAACACTTCTGCAGTGATGGACGGCTATAGAGGCAGCAAGGGTCAGTACGTCTGTAAGGACTTCCAACGACTTGTTGAGTCCATGCCACGTCGCGCTGCTGCGCTACGTGGGTAAAAAGAAGTCCAGGACGATGTTAGGACGTATCCCATGACTTTTGTGACCTCAGCGTGTATTTAACGAAGGTTCTGATAAAGAAAAATGGTTCAAATGGCTCTAAGCTCTATGGGACTTAACATCTGAGGTCATCAGTCCGCCGGCCGCGGTGGCCGTGCGGTTCTAGGCGCTCCAGTCCGGAGCCGCGCTGCTGCTACGGTCGCAGGTTCGAATCCTGCCTCGGGCATGGGTGTGTGTGATGTTCTTAGGTTAGTTAGGTTTAAGTAGTTCTAAGTTCTAGGGGACTAATGACCACAGCAGTTGAGTCCCATAGTGCTCAGAGCCATTTGAACCATTTGTCATCAGTCCCCTAGACTTAGAACTACTTCAACCTAACTAACCTAAGGACATCACACACATGCATGCCCGAGGCAGGATTCGAAACTGCGACCGTAGCAGCAGCACGATTCCGGAGTGAAGCGTCTAGAACCGCTCGGCCACAGCGGCCGGCATCTGATAAAGAAGTGGTACGGTTTCTTCTTAGACGCAAAATAGATATAATTATTACTCTCACTATTGGCTTCTCCCTCGTTTCGACAAAACAATCATCAACTCCAGATTTACATTAAGTACCTCGCTGATAGGTTGAAAGCCCACATTTCAGAGAGGCGAAGCGTGAAGGGTTGAAGTTCATACTGAGTGCCAAAATAATAATGTAAGTCTAACAATGGGTTTAACTGTAAATATTTGGTTTTGTAGTGAGCTGGACACTTACGGAACCATAAATTCACATATTTTGTGCTTCAGCTTTTTCCGGTGTCTTTGTCCTCCTTCACTCCCCGCTACCCCTGCCTGGTCAGAATGTATGTGCCCCGACTGCCCGTGTATAACGCTGTTCATGTGAAAGTGTACGAAAGTTTTATAAATGTTTGCGAATCGTGTAACTGAAGCGGAACTTGCGTGCCAGTCCGGTACTCACCAAGTAGAATGTGGGAAACCGCCTAAAAACCACATCCAGGCTGGCTGACAAACCGAGCCTCGCTAATCCGGCGTACGGATTCGATACGGGGCCAGCGCACCTGACCGTGGTGGAGGCGGCACAATAACATCTCACTGCTATCCGTGCGGCTTCACAGCGCTTCTGTTTAATAACGTAAATTTTGGAACGCCTGGCTTAATGCTGCCCCGTTTCTGCGACGTGTTTCCAGGTATAGATAGTAAATTCTAATGTTGGTCTGACAACGTGTCGTAGCTTGTATGTAAATAGTTATCTGCAAATGTTTTTAAAAAATTTGCAAACTACATTCAAATTATATGTGGTTACGTGGTTATGCAAAGAATGGTTAACATAAAATGTTTGGACCAATAGAGTGCATATATAAACAAAGGCGGTTTTTGTAGGAAGAATTTCCTTATTTCCCATGAGAATTTTTTTACACGTTCAAAACCACCAAGTTGGATAAATGTATTTTATGGAAAGGCATGTCGTCGAAGCGTTCACTCTTTCACATAAAGCTAACGAATGTTTGTAGGCGAAGGTAAACTATACGCACTTCGCTGACTTCTGAAGTCAGTGAGGAACCACTTAGATGACAATATTAATTCATAATTGCGTCGTGACGTAAATCTATGCGAAACTCAAACTGATTTCGGAACGTAACAACCAAAAATGGGTTCAATTTTGGATGGTACGCTACGCGGTTAGTTGGGTTTTCTATATCTTGTAAAGCAACCCAACCAAAACTGCTTTCGTACAATTTTACGTCATTTTCCTACATGGTGAAGTATTTCAGGATTCCAGTGGTTACTGTCTAACCGCACCTGGACGTATTTAAATGTGAGCCGTTTTCCCAGATACTCGAACATCTAACGATTGTATGTGTATTCCGAAATCGATCATGTATGTAGTACGAGTAATCAAATTAATAAAGTGCAGCCTGAGGAAGTCCGCAATGCTTGACAACATTACGTATTCTTCTGCCTGACTGGACTAATATCAGCAGTGTTCTCTTCGAACCAACTCGAGTCACTGTCTGTCCTCCGAGATAGATAAAATAACAAATATGGTACCGACTAACAAACAAAAATCACAAGTGAGCGGAAGGTAACGCCACGATCATTGTCAAGACCAAAGCTGCTTACAATAAACCTTCTCCTCTCTTTCTAACGCCATATAAGCCAAAATTCAGTACTCAGTGATCCCAAACGCATACTTTCACAACGCATTCATATACTGGAAATGCATTGGAAGGCGTTCCTCTTTTACCTGCTGTTTTGCCTCTTAAACCACCAACTGTAGTAGACTGAAACCCGTTTATTAATCTCCTGAATGTAAAAGTACACTGAGTTTTCTGTCTATTGAAGCCATACCTAAAAAAAATGGCTTTGAGCACTATGAGACTTAACATCTTAGGTCATCAGTCCCCTAGAACTTAGAACTACTTAAACCTAACTAACCTAAGGACATCACACACATCCATGGCCGAGGCAGGATTCGAACCTGCGACCGTAGCAGTCGCGCGGTTCCGGACTGAGCGCCTAGAACCGCTAGACCACCGCGGCCGGCGATGTGGATGTAGATTTACATATTGTCATCGTGTCATTTTGTCATTTGGACATACTAAGGGGAGCTGTGTACGCTAGAAAATGGAGTGCCAAGTAGGGAAATAAGAACATTTCCAATATTCTTCTGTTTCAGTTCAATAGAGGGGTGACAGCAACGGAGGCAGCCACAAACATTTGTGCCGTGTATGGGGATAATACCATTGGACAGAGCACGGGAAGAAAATGACTTTCTCGTGTTAAGGAGCATCGTTTTTACATTAGTGAGTCTCCACGTTTAGGATGATCTTCGGGGTTTGATGAAGATCGTTTAATTCCATTAATCCAAAATGAACCACGTCGGTGTACTCGAGAACTGTAATCATTCCACCATCGTGTGAGATTTGCATGCAATGGGGAAGGTTCAAAAATCGAGTGTGTATACATCGCATGTTCTAAGCCAAAATCACAAAAATCAGCTGGTGGCCATACGCGCGTCTCTGGTAGCTCGTCATCAGTTGGCTCGTCAACAACACCGACGATTCCTACCCTGTATGGCTGCCGATGGCGAGAAATCGTGTCATTATGCTAAGATAAGGAAAAGAAAGGAATGGTTGAGCCCAAATAAAGCAGCAGCTCCCCGTACAAGGAACTGCGTGCATCCACAAAAGAAAATGTCATGCATCTGGTGGAACAGCGAGGGTGTGGTGTGGTACGGATTGCTTCCCCGAAGTGTAAGCATCACTGCTGACATTTATTGTCAACGACTGAGACGTCTTGACGCAATCCAGGAAGACTGCGTGAAGCAATGCTACTCCACGATAATGCCCGCCCGCATTCTTCTAGACTAGCAAAATACACTATACAGGATTTGTGTTGCGAAGTCATTCCTCACCGACCTTATTCACCTAATCTTAGGCACTTAAATATTCACCTTTTCCTTTCTCTATCGAACAACCTTCAAGGAACTTCCTTCCTCGATGAAACCACGCTCCGAACGTTGCTCTTCACCTCAAAATCGTGTGATTTCTACAGTCGCCCAATCGCAAAGTTACCCCAGCGTTGGCAGACTGTTGTAATAGTGGAGAAGAACATACTATTGATGACTAAAAATCTGTTATGTGTATCTTTTCCGTTTATTGAACTTCTGGGTAAACGCTACTAATTCATGAACCAACCTAATAATGCACGAAAAAGCGTGCGTAAAACGTAAAAAAATGTATATTTCTGGAAATCAGCGAAAAATTAGACTACAAGTATCAGTGTCTAATGAAGAGACACCGAAGACATGCTAGCACACGGCATTTCCTGATGTAGGCGGGAAACCAAGCAGAAATTACCGTATGTAAACACCAACAAATTGCTAACGAACTGTTTTTAAATCTTAAAACTAAATCAAATTGTAAATATCTTTAGTTTCATACCATTGATAATTCTTTACTTCGATACAGTGAAACGCGTCTGATGCGAAAACACGCAGTTTCTCGTAGTTGTAAAGACGGAACAAAAATACTTTCAGGAATTTCAAAGGAGCTTTGGACACTATGGCTACATGAATGAAGAATTCCTATTTACGTTAGACAGGATATACCTGTGTTGGTTGTAGTCACGGGAGATTGTGGTTCAAATGGTTCAAATGGCTCTGAGCACTATGGGACTCAACTGCTGTGGTCATAAGACCCCTAGAACTTAGAACTACTTAAACCTAACAAACCTAAGGACATCACACACATCCATGCCCAAGGCAGGATTCGAACCTGCGACCGTAGCAGTCGCACGGTTCGGGAGATTGTGTTTGACGCTACTTTCACCCGTTGTCCCAAGAGGGCAGGTATTCTGGACAAAATGTTACTTGCGTAGGTCAAGATAAATGGGACCCCTGTATGTTGTTAACGATCCCTTGGGAAGACTATGCCCGATAAATATTCCATCTGCATTCTGAGTACGAGGATCCAACAAATTTTTCATTTAAGTCGAACAATAGTTCATGCTGGGGATGAACTGTCTAGCTCTTAGGTCACAAAGGCGTAACAACACGAGCAAGTGTACCTGAAAATGACAAGCGGAAGAGAAAATCTGTTCACTGAACATTAAGAGTCTGGTTGCCGCGTCGTGCTTTTCAATTCTGAGGTCGTTGAGCGACGTACTTGATGCAAACTACGTGGATCACGTACGTCAATTGAGGCGGTAGACTTGTTTCACAATTGTCTCATGCAAAATGTATCTGGATCGCCCTCTATATCCCCCTCGCGTTGTCCCATGCTGGCGAATGTATTCGCGTGCCTATCGCAATGTTCGCCGCCGTCGAGGCGTGCTGCGTATCTCGTCGTAGCCCCTCTCCTCTCCCCCTCCCCCTCCCCCTCCTTCGCCCCACCGCATTACTTAATGCATTAAGGGCGCCTCAGATTTCAAACATGTGGCGAGAATCTTGAGTTATAACAGATGCTCCGGTGTTCACCGGGTTCTAGATTCATCAGGTTCTAGTTACTTGAAGGTTGTTCCTGCGCTCTTAGATGGCGATAAACAGGCAAAGAACTGCACAAACCAAATAGGCTTTATAACCCTAGAAAAGCGTGTAATTTGAAGCAAGCAATTTAATAATTTGTATCAAGGAAACAAAATGCTTATCGTAAACCGAGAATACTTCCACCGATTTTCAGATTAAAATCTGATTACCATGACTGTTTTTTTTAACTTCATTGATATATAGGTTAGTGAACATAGGGGCTTGTACGAAGGAATTACAGACTAAGTAGTACAATACATTTTCTATAATGCAGGGGAAGTAATGGGAAGAAAATGTATGTGGTCAAAGTTAGCACCACGATTGTCAGCTACCATTCCATTTATGTTCAGTATTTCAAAAACACAATGAAACTTCGACTAACCAGAAATAAATTACATAGATCTAAAGTTTCTTTAAGTGCTTTATTGAGCCTCTTAAAAGAAAAAAAACCTAGTATGGTACGTAAATCGATGAGTGTCATCCATGAAAAGTACTAATAGGAGTACCACACACGTAGCTCCAAATTTTGCTGAAGATAATACCTTCAATTTCATCAATTTTAGAGCTAAATCATCGTTTCCGAAGATCCATTGCAGCTAGATTAACGGTATCAGTTCTTCATTTATCGAGACAATATCTGCCACTAATAGCCAAGAAAACTTCATTCCTTGTTTCCTGAAATATTTGACATTACATGGTGTAGCTGAATCACCGCAGCTTGCAGTTTGAGCAATATGTGACGAGATGTGTTTTTCATAGTTGTAAGCTGATTAACGTTTAGAAATGAGCCTTCGTCTTTATACCGATGTTTAATGTATATATTGTTTAGTTCCACACTGTCAGCGGTGTCAACATTGTTTAATAAATTGTGTATGTGTAATCGTGAGGTAACAATGACCAGTAATCAAAGTAATCCCAAAACAGAGCAATAGTGCACGTCTCCTCAGAAATCGTAATATGTGAACAAAAAGCTCTTCAGTCGTCTGTTTTGAGAATTAGTCGAGTAACGTACATGATATAGCTGAACACCGATAGTTTTTTCTGCTAAATGATATAGGTGGAATGTGCACAATCTGACGTTAACACACTTTCGCGATTACAGTTATAAGTCGCAACAGGTTCGCTAACTTTTCCGCAAGAAAATCGGTGCCATTTGTAGTATACTGCCGAACTTAACCACCAAACAGACAGTCAGTAGAGAACTGTAAAACGTTTGGTATATGAGTGGACAAAGTAACCATGGTGGTCAAAGTATATACCGTTTACGGTACATGGCGTAATTTGCCTGTAATTTCGCAATTCATAATCATACAGACTGTTTCCGTATTGGAATCCTATTATCGAGACAACATCTTTTCATAATACCTCCGATGAAATGATGACATGACCAAAATTCTCTCAACAGTAAGAACATTAAGGCCACCCCTCTCTGAGTCTTGTAAAGGATATGAGAAGTGGCACTCAAAGTGATGGCGATGCAGAGGAATCATACAATCAGCTCAGCGCAGTGCGCTGAGAAAGGAAATGACAGGTCTGATTACCAGGCGCGTGACACTGACCGTCACGTAAAAGGCCTGCTCAAATACGGATTCACGTGCCATTGTAATTAGGATCTGTTGTAAGTGGGCGGATAACTTTGAAACCATGAGAAGGGGACAGTGACTTGGACATCCACACTCCACGTAAGACAGTTTGAATTCGAGTGTGCTGTTAGTCAGGACGGCACTTTGCATAGAGGCGGTCGCTCACTCACAGACATTTTACACTGAAAAGCCAAAGAAACTGATGCAGCTGGCTAATATCGTGTAGGGTCCCCGCGAGCACGCAGAAGTTCCGTAACACCACAGGCATGGACTCGAATAATGCCTGAAGTAGTGCTGGAGGGAAATGACACCATGAATCCTGCAGGACTGTCCATAAATCCGTAAGAGTACGAGGGGGTGGAGATCACTTCTGAAAATCACATTGCAAGGCGTCTCAGATATGCTCAATAATGTTTATGTCTGCGGACTTTTGTGACCAGCAGAAGTGTTTGAACTCAGAAGAGTGTTCATGGAGCCACTCTGGAACAGTTCTGTACGTGTGAGATGTCGCATTGTCCTGCTGGAATTGCCCAAGTCCGTCGTAATGCACGATAGACATGAAATGATGCAGGTGATCCGTCAGGATGCTTACGTACGTGTAACTTGTCAGAGTCGTGCCTAGACATATGAGGGGTCCCATATCACTCCAACTGCACACGCCCCACTCCATTACAGAGCCTCCACCAGCTTGACTTGCAAGGTCATCGGGTCCATGAGGTTTTCTCCATACTCGTACATGTCCATCCGCTCGATACCATTTGAAACGAGACTCGTCAGTTTCCAGTCATCAACAGTCCAGTCGAGGCGTAAAGCTTTGTTCAAATGGTTCTAAGCGTTATGGCACTTAACATCTGAGGTCATCAGTCCCCTAGACTTAGAACTACTTAAACCTAACTAACCTGAGGACATCACACACATCCATGCCAGAGGCAAGATTCGAACCTGCGACCGTAGCAGCAGCGCGGTTCCGGACTGAAGCACCTAGAATCGCTCGGCTATAGCGACCGGCGTAACTCTTTGTGTCGTGCACTCATTAAGCCCATATCGCTGATGTTTCATTGAATGGTTCGTATGCTGACACTTGTTGATGACCCAGAACAGAAATCTGCAACATTCTTACAGGATCTTTTTCCGGCCGCAGCGATGTCGGAGATTTGATGTTTTACCGGATTCCTGATATTCACGGAAAACTCGTGAAATTGTTGTACAGGAAAATCCCCACTTCATCGCTACCTAGCAGATATTGTGTCCCATCGCTTGTGCGTGAAATATAATACCATGTTCACTCACTTTAATCTTCATAAGCTGCCATTTTTGCAGCAGTAACCGACTTAACAACTGCGACAGACACTTGTCATCTTATATAGGGTTGTCGACCACAGCACCATATGCTGCCTGTTTACGTACACTATTGATCAAAAGTATCTGGATTACTGGCTGAAAATGACTTACAAGTTCGTGGCGCCTTCCATCGGTAATGCTGGAATTCAGTATGGTATTGGCCCACCCTTAGTCTTGATGACAGCTTCCACTCTCGCAGGCAAACGGTCACTCAGGTGCTGGAAAGTTTCTTGGGGAAATGGCAGCCCATTCTTCACGGAGTGCTGCACTGAGGAGAGATATCGGTGTCGGTCGGTGGAGCCTGGCACGAAGTCGGCGTTCTAAAACATCCCAAAGGTGTTCTATCAGTTTCACGTCAGGACTCTGTACAGGCCAGTCCATTAGAGGGATGTTATTGTCGTGTAACCACTTCGCCACAGGCCGTGCATTATGAACAGGTGCTCGATCGTATTGAAAGATGCAATCGTCATCCCTGAATTGGTCTTCAAGAGAGGGAATCAAAAAGGTGCTTAGAACATTAATGTAGGCCAGTGCTGCGACAGTGCCACGCAAAACAACAAGGGGTGCAAGTCCCCTCCATGAAAAACACTACCATATCATAACACCACCGTCTCCAAATTTTACTGTTGGCATTACACACGCTGGCAGATGGCGTTCATCGGGCATTCGCCATACCGATACCCTGCCATCGGATCGCCACATTGTGTACCCCGATCCGTCACTCCACACAACGTTTTTCCACTTTTGAATCGTCCATTGTTTACGCTCCTTACACTAAGCGAGGCGTCGTTTGTTATTTACCAGTGTGATGTGTGGCTTATGATCAGCCTCTCGACCATGAAATCCAAGTTTTCTCACCTCCCACCTAACTGTAATAGTACTTGCAGTGGATCCTGATGCAGTTTGGAATTCCTGTGTGATGGTCTGGATAGATGTCTGCTTATTACACATTACGACCGTCTTCAACTGTCGGCAGTCTCTGTCAGTCAACAGACGAGGCCTGTACGCTTTTGTGCTGTACGTGTCCCTTCACGTTTGCACTTCACTATCACATCGGAAACAGTGCACCCAGGGATGTTTAGGAGCGTGAAAATCTCGCGAACAGACGTATTACGCAAGTGACACCCAATCACTTGACCCAGTTCGAAGTCCGTAGTTACGCGGAACGCCCCATTCTGCTCTCTCACGATGTCTAATGATTACTGAGGTCGCTGATATGGAGTACCTGGCAGTACGTGGGAGCACAATGCACCTAATTTATGAATCGAAATTCCTTTTCTTTCTTTGTTAAACGATCACTGAATCCTCAACTACCTTAGAAATTCACTTAGGAGTCACGAATTTACTGCAATAATAATAAGTTTTTTCGTTGGCGTCTTCTAACTTCTGATAATCCATGAGTGTGTTTACAAATTAACCTGTTCGGATGTAATACACGAAATACCAAGAGTAGTCACACAGACTGTACAAAGCAAAACATATACCTGCTTAATGTCCAGTTGGGCCACTTCTGATACACAAAGGAGAGTGAAGTATTTTAAGGCTCGACGAATAAAAGGTTATGCACTACCGTTTTACAGTATTTAATTACGAAACCACTTTGCCTCTAAAGCCATCGAATCTACCGTAGGAGCGTCGTGAAAGATGCCTTCCTAGACATATCCTTTCATGCTCATACCCAAGTAGGTAATTTCCGGCTCTATGTGTGTGAGGGGGGGGGGGGCGTTTGAGGGGGCATACTTTGGTGGAAGGGGATTCTTCGGATGGGAAAAACGTGTACATCATTCACTGAAGAAGCTAGGCTTGTTTGTGCGCGAAATCGAGATCTGTAGCGTAATGACTGAATAAAGGGGCTTGCAATGATTCCATAGATATTACTAGTTACCTTTCCTTTCGATGTGAATATATTATCTGCTGATAGGTACAGTATGCGCGCCCAGAGAATTTTTGTTGAGCTCCCAACATGTTTTACTCGTTGAAGACGAAGGTAGGGGTTCTATATTTCCCCAAGTAATATGTAAACACGTTCGGCAACGTGAAAGCAGACCCGTTGCATCAGGCCACATCTTTTGTTCAAGCAGTTCCCATCGCATTCTCCTCTTTATACAATGAGTCTAGTCTCACATGATACTCGTCATTCAATTTCGTGACCTCGATTTTCGGTCACGTAGCTGTCTTCTATTAATACTCTCTATGGCTAGCTTCAGTTTTTCTTTGCTAGCTGGCGATGTGTGCTGTCTATTTGCTGAACACCGTAGCCCTGTAACCCGTAGCAAATTGTCGGTTGCTATGGCAGATGTACCTGCTAAGTGAGCGCCGGCAAGCTGCCTTCCTTGGAAGTCTATGACTCGACACGACAACTCACAAGGGAACCTCCCCATCGCACCCCCCTCAGATTTAGTTATAAGTTGGCACAGGGATAGGCCATGAAAAACTGAACACAGATCAATCGAGAAAACAGGAAGGAGTTGTATGGAATTATGAAAAAAATAAGTAAAATATACAAACTGAGAAGTCCGTGTCCAAGATAAGCCACATCAAGGTACATGTACACTGATGAGCACCGTGGTCCCGTGGTTACCGCGAGCAGCTACGGAACGGAAGGTCTCTGGTTCAATTCTTCCTCGAGTGAAAAGTTTTAATTTTTTATTTTCAGACAATTATCAAAGTTCATGCACTCAGACATGATCAACTTCGCTCTCCAAAATTCCAGGACATGTTCAGATTTGCTTGGACACATGCAGGATTTGACGGTCTACACACGGAAAAACTTGAAAACGTTAAAAACGTATGTTTTGACAGAGCACAGGGAAAACTGTGCGACTGTGAAACTTGCATTCATTTGTTGCCGTTTATGTGACAAACTGTTATGTTTTCATCACTTTTTTGGGAGTGATTATCACATCCACAAGAAAACCTAAATCGGGCATGGTAGAAGAAACTTTTTACCCATTCGCCAAGTGTGCAAGTTAGGTGGGTCGACAACATATTCCTGCAATGTGAAGCACATGCCGTCACCAGTGTCGTATAGAATATTTCAGACGTGTTTTCCTGTGGAGGAATCGGTTGACCTATGAATTTGCGATCAAATGTTTTCGGTTCGTATTGGAGAGGCACGTCCTTTTGTCTACTAATCGCACGGTTTTGCGGTGCGGTCGCAAAACACAGACACTAAACTTATTACAGTGAACAGAGACGTCAATGAATAAACGGTCAGATCGTAACTTTGCGAAAATAAAGTAAGTAAAATTTTTACTTGAGGGAGGACTCGAACCAAGGACCTCTCGTTCCGCAGTTACTCACTCTCACCACGGGACCACGGCGCTCCTCAGCTTACACATTCCTTGATGTTGCATATCTTACACTTGGACTACTCAGTTTGTATAATTTGCTTATTTTTTCATAGTTCCACACAACTTCTTCCTGTTTTCTCGATTGATCTGTGTTCAGTTTTTCAAGGCCTATCCACTGTGTCAATTTATAACTAAATCTGAGGGGGGTGCGATGGGGAGGTTCCCTTGTCAGTAGTACTAAGCAATCATACACGCTGTGGCTGCTCATAACATTTCTGCGTAACCTGTAGAAAAGGGAAAGCGGGTCAATGTCACTGGATAACAGACCAGTCGCAAATAGTTACCGAGAATGAGATTCTTTTGAGGACGAAACTATTATTGTATCTAAGCGTTGTCGATTTATAAAGTTTGATTTTTCTCTAGTGTAGCTGCAGCAAATGCCAATTTCTTATTTCGACAGCATCATCAGTGTGTAGAGGTATAAGCATTCGCAGACAAGACAAATTTTGTCGAAATTAATTCTCGTAACATTACTTAGACCTGGCATAATGTCAGTATTTAGAATCTCCAAAAGTTCAACGTTGATGAGCTTTATTCTTTGAAAGTGAACAGATGAAATAGCATACTTCCACTTTCATCTTTAGAAGAGGACGCCTTCAGTGTTTCAAAGAATTACAAACTGTATTCGGCGACTTTACTTTTGGAACGAGCTTGAACTGATCGACGAGAAAGTACTGAAAATAACTGACAAGTTTCCAATCTCCAACGTATACTCCTCTGGTGCTGCAACATACGCAACTGGTCATACCATAGGTATTGCTGTGTTGGTCTCACTAATAAAAAGGTGAGCTTCGACAAAATATACATGATGAATATAGCGTAGGTGATTAGAAACATTACCAAGGGAAACTTCCCATCGCCCCCCCCCTCTCCCTTCATATTTAGTAATAAGATGGCCTAGTGAACAGCACGTCAAGAACTTAACATAGATCAAGCATGAAAACAGAAAGTAAGTGTGCTGAACCGTGAAAAAAGAAGCAAAACCGAAGGAGTGAACGGTCCAAGTTCAAGGTATGCACCATCGAGCGACCTTGAATGGCCGCGACGTCATGGTTATGTGGTCACGGTATTAGGCTAGGCGCAAATTGAGACGCGCATAGCGCGTGCGGCGCGACGCAGCGCAGCGCGCCTTTTTTGTAACATCACAGATTCAAATTGGGCCGCGCAAATTGCGACGCGACGCGACTGGGACGCGACACGCTCCTGCGCCAGGTCGCGCGGCGTTGTGGTTGAGGCACAGTTTCTCGCGCCGCACGTCTCGCGTGCCTCGCTAGCACTGTGGGAAATTTGAGGCGGGGAGCGGAAAAGTAGCCCGGCCGTATGCTCACATCGGAACGGCGCATATGAGCAGTGGTAGTATTGCCCATACGATAAATTTTGCCTTACTGTGTTCTAAATTTTATTGCCTTTGGGTACTGTTTCGTTTTTGCCATTTAAACGCTCCAACTTTCTTCGTTAGTACATTATACTTCTCTGTTATTTATATCTGTATAGTTTTGTTTTCCTTCTGTCAAGAAAAATGCATACTTCAGTAACTGATGATCCATTGGCCGCTGGAATTGTATCATATGCCTCCGCGATGTTTTCAGATCGCAAGAAGTGACAGAGGGTAGTTAATGAGGAAGCAAGGAATATTATAAAATCATGTGATTAAGAATCAAGGCAGGAAAGTAAAACAAGGTTATCTTCTCGCTGCCTAGTACGCTGGCGTATCTGTACGATCTGTTACAAAAATTTAGAAAGGGATAATCTCCACAGGTGTAGAAGTCTCACTGTGATTACTCTGATATGGATGTTATAATGTAATAAGACACACTGTACTACATGCATGTGAACATCACATTTCCACTGCAAGCTAGAAACAGTCGAAAAGCAGTCACAAATAACAATGTTTTAATTGGTTCACTGTGATGAGAGAAAGCATTTCAATTGTTGCAAGCACATTATCAGCATTAATAAACTAATTATACAACAGGCTTCCCTTAATGAAGAAAATGGTCGGTATTATTACGAAAGTAGGAATATGCTACAAGAGTGTTATGGTTAGATATATTTAATATGTTGAACTGTACTGTTGACAAAGGCAGATCTACTTTCATGACAAAGGTTTTCGAACTCCAACTCACAAGGCACACATGGCTAGCTTGTGCATTCCTGTCACGCACATTATCGTCAGCTGCTGACAATACAATGACCACTGTGTTGTGCGACAGTGCAATTGTTTATTTTTCTCAATAACAACTATTTTATCCGCGATCACATTGTCAGTTTGACAAGCCGTAGGTGAGTAACCAGTATCTGTCTGGTATGTGCCTATCATTCCGCCTGAAGGAACGCTCGTCACTATTTTAATACTGCTCAGATCAAGAGAAAGATAAAATCTTTTGGTAAGCTTCCATTCCAGTCGCTCAGTGTTAAAAATACGATGGGTTACGGCGATTCCACCAAAATTCCAACAGAATTGGCAATCTATTTTTGTGTGAGTTGTTAACCTTTTGTCAATCGAAGAAACATCACCGTTTTTGAGTAACGGCCACATTTATCCTGGTGACTGGTTTAATTGTACTTCCTTTGTCACAGTGTAATTTGCCAAACTCATCTCACATCAGCTATTGAGACAGAATTCCGAAACGGAGGGCCTCATTAAACAAGTAATTGCCAATCTCAGAGCTCAATAGCTTACGAAAAACCTCATAGTGTCGGTTTGCAGTAACATAAAAGAAGAAATTTCATGTTTATTTTCATACTAGGAAGCTCTTGTTTCGCTAGCTGTCGATAGCTCTTAAAAAATTACAGTCACTGGAGTGAAATAAATAAAAAGGGAAGTGTAAGTACTGATATATCGCCATAGATAAGAAAGCTCTGTGTGTTAAAGAATTGGCAAAACACTCTTCTCCTTGTGTGCTATCATTCGCCAAACTTTTCGTTACGATGTCTCGAGTGGTTTAGGAGATATGAGAGATGTTGCGAGTATTCATTCTCGCGGGCGTGAGATCGGAAGTTAGCGCGCTACATGGGATATATTTTCTCGAGATCGGAGGCAGATAGAGAGTAGAGACCTCCTCCCAAGTCTAAACAAAAATTCAGCATATCAGCTAAATTTCATACGCAGCAACATATGGTGTAATACGCACCAGACGCAAAATCATCGCGACCCCTAATTTTCGTTGCAAACTTTTTGAGTTGTGCGTAGTGTCTTACTAAAATGTGTACGTCACAATAAGAATGGTCATTAGCGAGGTGATGGGCACTTCGCCACGAAGACTGTGCCGGACGGTGTGACCGAGCGGTTCTAGGCGCTTCAGTCTGGAACCGCGCGACCGCCACGGTAGCAGCTTCGAATCCTGCCTCGGGCATGGATGTGTGTGATGTCCTTAGGTTAGTTAGGTTTAAGTAGTTCTAAGTTCTAGGGAACTGATGACCTCAGATCGTAAGTACCATAGTGCTCAGAGCCATTTGAACCATTTTTTTATTAGACTGTGAGGGGGAATATCCGTGTTCAACTCTTCCTTGTGCCCCATATCTGTTTTCCACAAAATTGTGAACTGTCCGTCCAGTCATTTACATGTTTTTCTCTGTATTCAAATTTGTGTCTGCGTCGTTGTGTAACGTCCGTTTGCAAAAGCGAGATGTAGGGAAGGGACCTCCAGGTGTTTGTACCTGCTATCTGTACCACACAAGTACCACATGTTATGGCTCTTGCACTCCGTTTTGGAAGTTTTGACTCTTGAATTATTTTGTTGTAACACAGTTTTCACCCGTTTATTTGTTGTTTTCATTATTTGAGGGGTCTATGAGGCATCTCGCCTGCTCTCAGAATTCATCACATTTACCTGCGATTCTAACATATTCTTATAACATGACCCACATTATTTAACAAGTATATAGTATGACAATTGACAAGATACAGCAGAAGAATAGACAAGTCAGTGATCGGACAGAGCTTTCATAATTTTGTGAAAAAAAAGGACATGAGTTTGAACACACATCTCCCACGTTGCTGTCCAACACCGTGACCACTCAACCACAACGTCCTGATTCTTGAAATTCACTCGATGTCACACATCTTGAGATTCGACCGTTCGCTGTTTCCATTTTACTTCTTTCTTCGCAGTTTAGTACACTTTCTTCTGTTTTCGTGCTTGATCAGTGTTCAGTTTTTCACGTGCTATCCACTGGGCCATTTTTACCACTAAATCTGAGGGGGGGTGCGATGGCAAGTTTACCTTGTAGTAATTGAACAGCAGAAGAAGACCCAACGCTCCTTAGTGTGTATCGAAGTGATACTACAGCTACGGGGAGTACTGGACTGCATGTCAACAGGTATTCGGCAGTCATTTCCTCCAAACTTTCTTCTAAAACACCTGACCTTTACGTATGTGGCATAGGAACGACTGAAGAAACGGACCTGTGTTCGTAATCATACTACAAAGCTCCTGTCTTAAAAAAAGTTGTTGATCTCCAGGTTACGAGGGAGGCGTGTGTGCAGTTGAACATCTCGTTGTGAGTAACTTCCCATCAGTTTATTAAAATATGGCTGCCGATGACGATCAAAATTTGTAAAAACGTATCAACGGCCATTGTTTTGCCGAACAATGAAGTCCCAGAGATGTACTGCCGAAACTCTGCTGCAGTATGAGAAGATTTGTCCGTTGTGAAGTTTCCCGCAAAACGTCAGCTGTTGGGTCCAATCTTGTGCTAGTTGCTAGAACTGGTGTAACCTTCTAACTGAACAAAGCCTCATTTATGAACCATATTCTTTCCAAAATCTCTGTCAGCAACGAACTGTTGTTTTCTCATTCCTTACTTAACAGCGCGTGGTTCCTGTCCCTGCACAAGACTTATCAATAATCATTCTTTCATTCTTTGGTGCGTGTGCGGTCACTGTTGTTTCCTGAGGTATGTACCCCGAGGGACGACATTCCTTATGACAACTTACGAGAATGTACATATGCTAGGTACCAATATCGGCATAACGATTGCGTTACTCCTCTTAACATGCACTCTGACACTATTTTATTGAACTCGTACGCCAGTAAGTACGCAGAGTGAAATATGATGCTTAGAACAGCGTGCTGGCACACAGCTCATTCGCAATAGTGGTGGTGAAACGGATAACTGCGAACGTCGCAGCTCCAACTACACTCCTGGAAATGGAAAAAAGAACACATTGACACCGGTGTGTCAGACCCGGACACTGCGAGAGGGCTGTACAAGCAATGATCACACGCACGGCACAGCGGACACACCAGGAACCGCGGTGTTGGCCGTCGAATGGCGCTAGCTGCGCAGCATTTGTGCACCACCGCCGTCAGTGTCAGCCAGTTTGCCGTGGCATACGGAGCTCCATCGCAGTCTTTAACACTGGTAGCATGCCGCGACAGCGTGGACGTGAACCGTATGTGCAGTTGACGGACTTTGAGCGAGGGCGTATAGTGGGCATGCGGGAGGCCGGGTGGACGTACCGCCGAATTGCTCAACACGTGGGGCGTGAGGTCTCCACAGTACATCGATGTTGTCGCCAGTGGTCGGCGGAAGGTGCACGTGCCCGTCGACCTGGGACCGGACCGCAGCGACGCACGGATGCACGCCAAGACCGTAGGATCCTACGCAGTGCCGTAGGGGACCGCACCACCACTTCCCAGCAAATTAGGGACACTGTTGCTCCTGGGGTATCGGCGAGGACCATTCGCAACCGTCTCCATGAAGCTGGGCTACGGTCCCGCACACCGTTAGGCCGTCTTCCGCTCACACCCCAACATCGTGCAGCCCGCCTCCAGTGGTGTCGCGACAGGCGTGAATGGAGGGACGAATGGAGACGTGTCGTCTTCAGCGATGAGAGTCGCTTCTGCCTTGGTGCCAATGATGGTCGTATGCGTGTTTGGCGCCGTGCAGGTGAGCGCCACAATCAGGACTGCATACGACCGAGGCACACGGGGCCAACACCCGGTATCATGGTGTGGGGAGCGATCTCCTACACTGGCCGTACACCACTGGTGATCGTCGAGGGGACACTGAATAGTGCACGGTACATCCAAACCGTCATCGAACCCATCGTTCTACCATTCCTAGACCGGCAAGGGAACTTGCTGTTCCAACAGGACAATGCACGTCCGCATGTATCCCGTGCCACCCAACGTGCTCTAGAAGGTGTAAGTCAACTACCCTGGCCAGCAAGATCTCCGGATCTGTCCCCCATTGAGCATGTTTGGGACTGGATGAAGCGTCGTCTCACGCGGTCTGCACGTCCAGCACGAACGCTGGTCCAACTGAGGCGCCAGGTGGAAATGGCATGGCAAGCCGTTCCACAGGACTACATCCAGCATCTCTACGATCGTCTCCATGGGAGAATAGCAGCCTGCATTGCTGCGAAAGGTGGATATACACTGTACTAGTGCCGACATTGTGCATGCTCTGTTGCCTGTGTGTATGTGCCTGTGGTTCTGTCAGTGTGATCATGTGATGTATCTGACCCCAGGAATGTGTCAATAAAGTTTCCCCTTCCTGGGACAATGAATTCACGGTGTTCTTATTTCAATTTCCAGGAGTGTAGTTGTCGTTGCTCTCGAGAACCAACCTCGGTTATCCGCTTTTGCTTGTAGTTTCCTAGTTCTAGCCTGTTAGTTCTTCTTTCTTGGTTCTTGCTTTTCAGTTCTCTGCCGGTCGGGGTGGCCGTGCGGTTCTAGGCGCTACAGTCTAGAACCGCGGGACCGCTACGGTCGCAGTTTCGAATCCTGCCTCGGGCATGGATGTGTGTGATGTCCTTAGGTTAGTTAGGTTTAAGTAGTTCTAATTTCTAGGGGACTGATGACCTCAAAAGTTAAGTCCCATAGTGCTCAGAGCCATTTGAACCATTTTAGTTCTCTAGCGTGTGTTTGTTTTTATTGACCTTTTACCACAGGAATTAAGGTACAAGTTGCTCAACAAATCAGAACATTGAATTGAAATGTGCACTCAAGTATGTACGTTTTAATAAGTTTGTAACAATAAATACGTAGAACTACGGAATGAAACATTCCATCAATTTTCAAAGATGGGTGTCACAATGAATCTGGGCGAAAGATTTTGCAAACAAGTTATGATGCAAATGATGAAGTTGTTTACGAACTAATGATATGGGAAGCGGCAACAATCTCTATGGACGCCCCGCACATACGGATAAATGACACTTCGCCGTCTGCCCAGGCGTCGCAAATCGTCCACCGGTCACATGGGAGCTACGGGTACCGATTCTGACAGCAGGACATAGGTGTCATAGGTGCTTCTGAAATCCAAGAAATCCACAGTACAAATACATAACTGGTAGAAAATTGTCGAAGCTCTCAATGGTCCAACGGGGGACGTGAGAGAGGCGATAAATTCATTGAATGCTTCCTTCAGGCAGGAACGGAGTGAATTATAACAGTAAGTTTCTTTGAAAGTAAACAAGTTCGAATACGTACCTATTATAATGTTTCAATTAAAAACATACGAAAGACCTTGCGGGCTTTCAAAACGACTACGCACCCTCCGACTCAACGTAGAAATATTAAAAATTTGGGCTGGTTTCCTCGTCTAGCGGCTGGGATACGTAGTTGCCGCGTTACAGGTCAAATACTGCTGAGTCTACAGTAAACGATAAGAATACACACATGAATCGAATGGTCGAAGGTTTATATCACTCGGCAATTGCGAATTATGAATGTAAAATAAATTTATAAATGAAAGATTCTACAGGTACTATCTTAACGACTTTAAATGATGAGTACGATAGTAGAAGTACTTTTGAGAATGCGATATATTTCTGAAAACACTTACTGGTGTCGACGGTCCAGCAATTAAATAAAATGTAAGTTGAATAACAGGGAAACAATAGATTCCTACTTCACGTAGTTAGTTACGAACCCAACATAGCTCGCGAGATATTCACTTCTAAACTCACACTGAGACTTCACTGCAGAAGCCACGGAAGTCACACAAGAGCACAGGTCGGCACTCCCAAACATTTCTGTCCTCCGCGACCACGCGCGAACTGCTCCATTGTCCAAGTCTTTCCGCCGGCGGTGCGTGCGTCGCGCTGTACGGTCCGCGTCTAGCACTCACCCCCGTGTCCTGTGCCGTACTCCAGAACTGCTGCCCTACTCAGCACTCCAGAAACGATGCTCCTCCCCACTTCCGTATAGTCTCTCCACTTGTCCTTTATGCAACGATCGCTGTGATTGGCTAGAGCGCTCCCGCCCTGTCTTCAAATCAACGCACACTTACAAATACAATGAAACACATTCGAAATACTGGATCTACATTTAAATACTTAAAGTTAAATAAATATTCCTACGGCTGAACCATAAACACTCTCTAACACACATTATTAGATACATAAAAAAATTAAATAAACATATATCAAAGGAATAGCAACAAGATCTAGGCCAGTAGCCTAATGTATCTGTGCTTTCTAAAACACAGTAAATATTTAACGAATTTCTTCATGAATAGTATATATCAGATATAAACAAAGACATAGATAAATATATTTATAAGCATAGTGCTACCGTTTTTTCGTTTAACTGTGGATTACTTATGGCCTGAAGCGATCGATAGTAATCGGCCATTTTGGCCTCCAATAACTCATGTACTATTCAAGTTAAATGCCTGTAATTCATACCAATTTAGGTTTACACTAATAGCTTTCTAAAGACACGTAGATCGACGAAATCGGATGAACCGTCTAGATTTTGGTAATTCCTTGCTGGGTGTTACTTGTCTAATTTACCGTCAGATACTATACTTTAAACTAATAAAGATGTACAAAATCTGATTACACCATCAGAATCGTTGTGCAAATAATGGTAATGTACAGTCGTGCTCAAAAGTATCCGAACGACCTGAATTGCATTTCCTGTGATTCGCATACAACCCTCATAACGCAGCAGTCTAGCAGGTCCTCTAATCGCTCCTCGGTACAGTCGTTTGACTATTGAAAATGGTTCCAAAAAATCACCACTAGAAAACACTGCTCTGTATCGCAATAACTCAAGATGTAAAGTAATACCACGATACTACAAATATCAGGGAACACCTTATCACAGATGAGACTGTCCTTAAGGCTTGTAAGCTCACATTTATTACAATAAATGACATACCTGAAATGTTACTGCTCTCATTATTACGTCAGATAGGTCATGCACGTAGTAAGTTCGTCGTAGTCATGATTTCCTCTTCAAAGTAACACACCTTATTTATTATTTAACACAAAATGATATTAAAAATTTAAGTTTTTCACGAGCTGCTAGTTGAGAATATGTATGAACTCAAATGACACGACGAACCGTCTCCTTCTGCATATGGATTCAAATCCAGGTCATGCAGACTAAGCAAAGATTTCGTGACTGACGGAAACTAACAGTCATTCCTGACTAGGCATTCAGAGAGTGATATACCTCGATTTTAGACAGTTTCAGTTATGAAATATCAACTTCAAATTACATAACGTAAACATTTTTAACGGACGCGAATTCCTACCCAGCATCAATTATCCCTGTTAACGAACTACGAGAGATGTTAAATATTGCTTCTTCACAACTAACTTACTTGAAATACAGTGAGGTAAATCTTTGTGTTGGACAGGGATTCGAACCCATAACCTAATCGGATTCTTATCGAAGCACAATCAACTGTGACATATCGGATTTTCTCGGCAGTGGCAAGATGTTTTAACTGAAATGACAAGACGAAACATTAATTTTTTTCCTACCTAGGACTCCAACCCTGCACCTATCGCTGTTATATTCTAGAGAAAACGAACGTTAAATATGGGTTTGTTGCACCAGCAGCGACATGTGAGCATGTTTGAACTAGAAATAATATCACGAAGGGTTCAGTGCTGACTGGTAATCGAAACCCAGACGTATCGTTGTTGACTACACACAAAGAGACGTCAGCTACCGAACTTTTCTCCACCAGCAGCTCGGAATAACATCCTTGAACTTACAGTGATCTCGCAAATAGTTGTGTGTCTCACTGGGAGTCGAAAACGTCAGATATCGTTAGTGTTGACAACGAATGAAAATACATTAAAAATCAAAATTATTATCCACCGACAGATAGGCGTTCTCAAGCTGAAGCTTGATAATACATAATGAAAACTTTAGTGCCGGGCCAGGATTCGAACTCATTCACTCGCAATATGTGGAGATATTGAGGAATCTGCAGTTTTGAACAAACAACAAATTGTAGTCTAGCTGTATTGTCGCGAAGGGATCAAATTCCGCGTTAAGGGCGGTCTGAGTTGCATTCCCATTTCAGAACCAATTTTATCGATATACAGAAACTCAAATACAAGATGGAATAAGTGCCCTGTGACCCTACATTGCGTTTGTTTCGTCACTAGAAATAAATAATTAGTATAAGAGAGGTTACTGGTGATAGAGTTTCTACATGTCACCACTCTTGATTTTATTGTGGTTCAACCTAACGTCTACTTGGTAGAGAAGGAATATCATGTTTAATGAGAAATTCCGACCACAATGCCATTATACCTTCTTCACTTGGCGTAGCCAGAAGAGAATAGAATCTGTCTCCCCCTATCAAAAATCATCAGAAGAAGTTGGAATCGAACCCAGACCATTAGTGTACACTCCTGGAAATTGAAATAAGAATACCGTGAATTCATTGTCCCAGGAAGGGGAAACTTTATTGACACATTCCTGGGGTCAGATACATCACATGATCACACTGACAGAACCACAGGCACATACACACAGGCAACAGAGCATGCACAATGTCGGCACTAGTACAGTGTATATCCACCTTTCGCAGCAATGCAGGCTGCTATTCTCCCATGGAGACGATCGTAGAGATGCTGGATGTAGTCCTGTGGAACGGCTTGCCATGCCATTTCCACCTGGCGCCTCAGTTGGACCAGCGTTCGTGCTGGACGTGCAGACCGCGTGAGACGACGCTTCATCCAGTCCCAAACATGCTCAATGGGGGACAGATTCGGAGATCTTGCTGGCCAGGGTAGTTGACTTACACCTTCTAGAGCACGTTGGGTGGCACGGGATACATGCGGACGTGCATTGTCCTGTTGGAACAGCAAGTTCCCTTGCCGGTCTAGGAATGGCAGAACGATGGGTTCGATGACGGTTTGGATGTACCGTGCACTATTCAGTGTCCCCTCGACGATCACCAGTGGTGTACGGCCAGTGTAGGAGATCGCTCCCCACACCATGATGCCGGGTGTTGGCCCTGTGTGCCTCGGTCGTATGCAGTCCTGATTGTGGCGCTCACCTGCACAGCGCCAAACACGCATACGACCATCATTGGCACCAAGGCAGAAGCGACTCTCATCGCTGAAGACGACACGTCTCCATTCGTCCCTCCATTCACGCCTGTCGCGACACCACTGGAGGCGGGCTGCACGATGTTGGGGCGTGAGCGGAAGACGGCCTAACGGTGTGCGGGACCGTAGCCCAGCTTCATGGAGACGGTTGCGAATGGTCCTCGCCGATACCCCAGGAGCAACAGTGTCCCTAATTTGCTGGGAAGTGGCGGTGCGGTCCCCTACGGCACTGCGTAGGATCCAACGGTCTTGGCGTGCATCCGTGCGTCGCTGCGGTCCGGTCCGGTCCCAGGTCGACGGGCACGTGCACCTTCCGCCGACCACTGGCGACAACATCGATGTACTGTGGAGACCTCACGCCCCACGTGTTGAGCAATTCGGCGGTACGTCCACCCGGCCTCCCGCATGCCCACTATACGCCCTCGCTCAAAGTCCGTCAACTGCACATACGGTTCACGTCCACGCTGTCGCGGCATGCTACCAGTGTTAAAGACTGCGATGGAGCTCCGTATGCCACGGCAAACTGGCTGACACTGACGGCGGCGGTGCACAAATGCTGCGCAGCTAGCGCCATTCGACGGCCAACACCGCGGTTCCTGGTGTGTCCGCTGTGCCGTGCGTGTGATCATTGCTTGTACAGCCCTCTCGCAGTGTCCGGAGCAAGTATGGTGGGTCTGACACACCGGTGTCAATGTGTTCTTTTTTCCATTTCCAGGAGTGTATAAATCTATCAGCAATCCAACAGACCACCAAATCCCCTGCCCTGTGGCTCATTTTTTTATTGTAACACCATTGCGCCACACTGGATGAGAATTCTGACACACATGCTCTCTGTAGTGGTTTGCAGCATGTACAGTACATTCATTTACTTGGTTGACCGAATCGCCATGAACTAGCTGCCTCGGCTACCCAGTGCATACATTCCACTCTATTTTGTAGTCAGAATCACGTAACTGCCATGTGCACAGAACTGCCAACAGTGTACGAATACAAAAATTTAAATATGAAGTGTTCCTTTCCACTTGAGCTACTCTATAGCGCTATCTGTTTGTTGAAAACGTCGTGCAGTGCAAAAGAAAAGCTGTAACTGTCTGTCTCTCAGAAGTCTACCTCCGGCCATATGCATTATCTCACAACACTGTGGAATGCGGAACTTCTGGAGAAATTGTTCTTGACTTCTGGAGGTGATGTAGCTACGGTTCTGCTAGTAGTGTAACCGTAAGTGTAGTGCGCCGTAGACCAAAAAGTCGCAAGTTAAAATGCATTCACTGCTACATTTTTTAAAACGCAATTCTGCTGTCTGCTGAAGTTATCAATCTAATGGAATTTTGAAGATAATTACCTTCACTTCTCAACACAAAATAGTTGAATGTGGAAAAAGGGCCAACTACTGTGACATTTTGTTCTTTTCAGGTTTAATAGACGGCCAGGCAGCAGACGCATCGTGAAACTTTTGTATTATGTATGGGGAGAGCCCATTGTGCCAAAATACACCAGAAAAGTATTTTCTACGTTAGCTGTCGCGTGGTAGGGGCATTTTATTCTTCTTCGAACCTTGTTTGACAGCTTTAACTCGGAACAAGTTTTCTACATGTAATCAATATACTGCATGTGCATTGTCAGACTGTTATAGATAACATCAGAGAATTCGCATATATCGTTGATAATTAATTTCTCTCTCATGTCTACTACTGTTTAAACAACACTACAAGAAACCCTACGAACTCTGTGCACTGTAATTTAAGAAATGAAATAAAACTACCCAAGATAACCTTACGACGAATGTCTGTTTTAATAAAGCTGAGAGTCTGTACACAAGTGTGCCTCTATCGAACCGAATTAGTAAAATACTACTCACTTACATTTCGATTGGGTCTGTATTTAATTGGTATGCTGTGTCATACTCAAGAGGTATGCAAATGTAGCATTTTATAAATAAAGTTATGTATTCCTAGAAACCAAAAATTTGCTTGTCAGCAACGGAGCAGCATTGTAAGATTTTCACGATTGTACTATGAGCCGAAACTATTTTATTGCATTTTCCTTACCGATGTTTGATCTGACTGCTTGTAGCTCTTTCACAGAAGGGATAAAAACGTCACGCTCAGCGAGACTTGAACCGCGAACTAGAACAGACGCTTTTTTCCAGGTCAGCATGTTACCACAGAGCTAGCAAAGACGTATGTGCGCGACATTCCTATTACCAGGCCAATAGTGACTAGAACTCGTAAATCGCTATTTAAAGTACAAGATTAGTTGCGATTTCCACGTGCAACGACTTTTCTGGGCTGAAAACCGTAAATTTACAATCTTTTGTTACACCTCAAGCTATAACAACTCAAATTATTCAATGGAAATGACAGGAAAAATCAAGTGAACTTTGAGGCTTAATTCCATGCACACCAGGAAGTAACTCGTCGATCACAGAGTTGCCAAACATACCTTGCCTTGTTGCCAGATCTCAGTTACATTACCAGCAGGAAGAAGAACCGATGTTGGGAAGTGACCATAGCTGGCGTCTCAAAGACGCAGCTGGCACAGCCTGGAATACGTAATGCGACCGATTCGCAGTTCTGTAACTAGGTTTAGGGACTGGAGCGTAGTTACTGATAATACTCAGAACGGACTGTAAACTAAGCATCATAAATCAGTAATTCTCACAATTGTTTTTATATTTCTTTCGTAAGTGTACTCAAAACTAAGAAACTCATTCATGGACGTTTTCGTGCCTGGCCAATGTCGAGCACAACAAACAAATAAAAATAAAAATCGGTGTGTGTGTGTGTGTGTGTGTGTGTGTGTGTGTGTGTGTGTGTGACGAGAGAGAGAGAGAGAGAGTAAATCATTGTTGTAAATAAATTGCATCATGGTATGTAAGGATATCTTTCATTAAAATGGCACGTTCCACATCATTACGAAATGTCGTATTCATGATCTGTGGAACAAATGTTGATCTAATCTAATCGTATTGCGACTAATGATGAAGAGTCGAATTACCAAAATTTTCGCCAATATCAGTAAGCAGATCTAAACTTGAAAATAAACAACCACAGTTTTTGTAATAAACCGGGACTCCTATCAAGACCCTTTCGTCCATGTTAACTAACCACGAAAGATGTCTGATATACCTCCATTCAGAAGTACGAAAGTGTGCATGCATTTAAAGATGAAGCGCATGATGTGAAGGTTCTGTGATGGAGATACGAATCCAAACGTAATCTGATTGTTAACTAAGTAAAATCAAATGTTATTTATCGGTATTTCTTACCAGCTGCTAGGTGTTTGAATCTAAAATAAGAATACAAATTTTTGTGCCTGAGCGACAAACGAACCGCACACCTACCGTCCTTCTTTATCATCTACGACTATAGCTTACGTATCAATTGGTTACTCACCAACAGTAAGATGTGTGCGTGTTTGACCAGAAAAAACGACACCTATTGCGAATGGGTTAACTGCGTATTTTCCAATGAGAAGGAGCATTGGCAAACAGTCTTCGCTACATTAGGTTACTTAAACTGGTGTCACTCTGAGCTAGAATTTATAGTCAGCGACTAAGTGTGAGGTCAATGGGTCGGATGCCGGTTTTGCAACTGTGAAATACTTTCGCACATTACAGAAGCGAATATAAGATTTGAACTAATATTGCGAAAATTTTGATCTTGGATAGATTAGAATGAAAATCCGGCTAACGTTTGGCCCCACGTGTTTGCTACCTGGTCCCGGTTTTCCGAGCGATCCGTGCGGCCACGTCAGCTAAAAATATTTTCAGGGTGCCACAACTCGCCCGTTACCTCACAACCTGATCACTCTCGTTGCTTACGATTGCTGTAGGTGCAATTGCATGGCTTTTGTATCACTGTACCTTTCAAGGATTATGTTGTAATTATCGACGAAATAAGGCTGTTTCTTATCACGCTATCTATTCTCTATCGAACTTTGTAGCAGAGTTTACCAGGTAGCTTATGTGACAGGATGTATAAGGAACGCAAGATATATGAGGTGGTCGAAAAGTCGACGTTTGAAGACCGTGTGGTCCAGAACCGATAAGCCAATCAGACAAAATCGCCGTGAGCTTTGAGCATTGAGGCAATCATCTCACCGATACACCAGGTTGAAAATACCTGTTTGGTAAAACATCATGTCCTGATGCGTGGAGAAGTCCGTAACTGCCTGTTGCACATCCTCGTGCGACAGGAATCGTCTTCCCTTCAAGGCCTTTTTAGCCCTATATTACTAAACCATCGTAAAATTACGGTTGCAGTAGTGTGTAAAACATGACTTTTGTGCTAATTTGGTGTGTAACATGCCATTGGAGATGTACTGCTGGTCGGTAACTAATACATTACCTATAAATTATGACTTCCCTTCTATAACATGTAGAGGAGTTAACTTTACGATGATATATGTAGGGTTAAGGGGCCGAAGGCTTGATAATCGCATGGGGAGAGACCAGGACTATAAGGCAGATACAGTTTAGGGAGGTGTGTCATCGTGAGACAGCAGCGCCCCTTGTTGCACCATTACACAACGGTGGTTTTCGACATCGGCAGCCAAGTAAAGAATAACAACACTTCTGTCTTCTTTGGATGTATTTGTAATAACGTCATAGTTTTCGCATTTACTCCACGAACGTCGGAAATATACGAATGCTGCACTGATCTCTTGCCTGAATTTCGGTGCTTATATACCCGAATCGTAGTCGCACTACGTTGTGTAAACGCTGCTGCGAAGTCCTGAATTGGAAACTTTTTTTTCGCCAATTATATACATGTTACCGTGAATGACCGAAATTGGAGAATGTCGACTTTTACCGGTGAATGTCAACAGATACCAAATACGTCGGTGAAAGATCGAATATTTCATTACATTGTTGTACATTCGGACCCTCTCCGGTGTGTGTCGACAATCACAGATATGCTGTGGTGGAGGTTCAAAACATAATAGTCAAAAAACAAGCGACTGGTTCTCTGCCGCCAAATCCTTTGTTCTACTCGGAGTCAATCAGCTTTGTCAGTCTTATGCAAGCTTTGATAACGCGAGCAACGTTTTCTTAATTTTTTTCCGATACCATAATTTATACTAAATGGATACTGCAGTAAATCGTGATCTCTTTCATGAAATGTTAAATGCATTAATTGCGGGTAAACGAGAAGGCAATTGTTTTTATTTTTCTCAAGAAAGGTATTCTGAAATACTTTGTGAAGCGGTTTCTGCTAAAGTTAAATACAACACACCTTGAGATTAAAAATTAATGATGAAGAGAATTTAATTGTACCATTAAAACCAGGGGAAACGAACATACAGTATTATGTTACCAATGAAGAATTGAACAGTATACTATATGAAGCTCACATCAGAATAGGCCACGGAGGAAGAACACGTATGCTTAAAGAGTTGCAAGTTAAATACAAAAATATTACATATGAAGTTGTAATGTTGTATTTAAATTTATGCAAACAGTGTCAAATGAAACACGGTGCACCTAAGAAAGGTATTGTTGTGAAGCTAATGGTTAGTTGTGAATTAAACTCAAGATGAAGATGTCAAGTTGATCTGATAGATCTACAGTCAAACAGAGATGGCGAATATAAGTTCATAATGGTGTATCAAGATCATTCCGCAGCTGCTCACGCTAACCACGGGACCACGGCGCTCCTGAGCTGACACTATCCTTCATGTTGCCTATGTTGCGCATGGACTACTTAGTTTGTACATTTTGCTTATTTTGTTCATAGTCCCACACAACTTCTTCCTGTTTTCTCTATTGATCTGTGTTCAGTTTTTCAAGGCCTATCCACTGTGCCAACTTATAACTAAATTTGAAGTGGGTGCGATGGGGAGGTTCTCTTGTTAGTTTCTCATGTCTGCAGTGTAGTATGAGAAGCACTTCCAAGCGCTTTGGAGCTTTGGTGTACGTACTTTAATAAGACGCTTGGAAGTGCTTCGCATACGACACTGCAGACATGAGAAACTGAGACAAATCAACTGTTCAAATTGGTATAGGCATGCGTATTCAAATACAGAGATACGTTAACAGACAGATTACGGCGCTACGGTCGGCAACGCCTATACAAGACAAGTGTCTTGAGCAGAAGTTAGATCGGTTACTGCTGCGACAACGGCAGGTAATCAACATTTAAGTGAGTTTGAATGTGGTGTTACAGTCGGCGCACGAGCGATGGAACACAGCATCTCCGAGGTAGTCATGAAGTGAGGATTTTCCCGTAAGACCATTTCATGAGTATACCGTGAACGTCAGGAATCCGATAAAACATTAAATCTCCGACATCGCTGCGGCTGGAAAAAGATCCTGTAAGAACGGGACCAACGAGGATTCAACAGAGTCATTCAACGTGACGGAAGTTCAGCCATTCTGCACGCTGCTGCAGATTTCAATTCTGGGCCACCAACAAGTGTCAGTGTGCGAACCATTCAACGAAACATCATCGATATGGGCTTTCGGAACCGCAGGCTCACTCGTGTACCCTTGATGACTGCAGGACACAGAGTTTTACGCGTCGCCTGGGCCCGACAAGACCGACTTTGGACTGTTGATGTCTAGAGACTTGTTGCCTGATCGGACGAGTCTCGTATCAGATTTTATCGAGCGGATGGACGTGTACGATAAGGAAACAACCTCATGAATCCATGGATCTTGCATGTCAGCAGAGGACTGTTCAAACTGTTGGAGGCTCTGTAATGGTGTGGGGCCTGTGCAGTTGGAGTGATAAGTGACTCCTGATACGTCTATATAAGATTCGGACAGGTGACACTTACGTAAGCATCCTGTGTTATCACCTTCATCCATACATGTCTATTGTGCATTGCTACGGACTTGGGCAATTCCAGCAGGACAATGCGTCACCGCACACGTCCAGAATTTCTGCAGAGTGGGAAGGAAATACGAGAATGTGTTTGTAAACAAACATCTGAAAAGTGTGAGCAGATGACTGGCAGGACATTCGGCACAAGGTATAAAGAACACATCAGAGCACTTAAATATGATACAAATTATTCAACATTTGTGGATCATCTAAAACAAGAACACTATAGACCAAGCAGTATTGAAAAAGACATGAATATTATAAAAATCTGTAAAGACAGACACCTCCTCTCTTTTCAAGAAAATTTCCACATACAAAAAGCATTAACTCAAAATAAACAGTTGCTCATTGAGCAACCAAATTGACCAAATAAATTTTGGAAACAAGACTTTTTTAAAAAGTTGGTGAAATTACATGAAAAAAATAATCAGTGTCTAAAGCAGAAAATCGACGATGTGCTAGCAGATGGCATTTTCCGATGTAAGCGAGAGATCAATCGAAAATCACCGTAGGCACAAATCAGCTTACTCTTAGCGAACTTTTTTTCGATCTAAAAGCAAATCAAAATGTAAATATCTTAATTACATGCCACTGATGATACTTGACTTCAATAAAGAGAAACGTGTATAACGAAAAAAAATCACACATTTTTGTAGTTACAACGACAGAACTAAGTACCCTCAAGGATTAGGTAAGTACTTATTACTTTTACAAATGAAATTAAATGATCGTATGGCATTGCTGGCCGGGACGCCGCATCCGGGGAAGCTCGGCCGCCAAGTGGGAGTCTTATCTCAGTCGACGCCACATTGAGTGACTCCTTTCCGGTGATTAGGATGAAATGATGATGAGGACAACACGACATCCAGTCCACGAGCGGAGAAAATCTCCAACCAGGCGGGGAATGGAACCTGGGCCCGCTGAATGGGAGGCAAGCACGTTACGATTGAGCTATGCAGGCATTGCTTTTACAGTTAATACATTATAAGAGCTCGTCTTTAATTGTAGCAGTTGTCATTAACTGTGTTTAAATGGTTATGTTCAGCATCACATTTTACCGTGATCACTCATTAAGACGACCACCCCTCCAGACGACCACTTTTTCACTAAATTTCAAGTTGTCGGCTTAAAGAGGCTTCACTGCATGTTATGATGTCAACGTCAAAGTCGCAAGATACGAAATATTTATGTGGGAGAAACTTAGGCGTGTACTGCCAGCACATCGGTGCTGTAGAGTTCCAACGCGTTTATCCTCGGAGGAACACAATTGATGACATGAAGGAGAGAACTGTGCTTTGTTTTGCTGTGGGTGCGAGTTTTACGGCTGTCGCAACCCTGAAAACAGTCCACTATCGGTGCAGTCCTCCCGGTGTGGTGGGCGTGGCTACAGACAGGCGCGACTGCTGCTGCGTGGGCTGAATAATTCACAACGCCGGAGGGCAGATCTCCACCTCTTCCAGCTCGAGGCACCGTGATTTTGCTTTCAGCAGTTGTAAACAGAGTGGATTGCAACCACGCCCATCGCTGTCTCAACTCGTTTACACCACGCGAGTTGACTTTTGGCGCTTGCTTGCTGTACGAGTCATCAGTCCCTGCTCTTCTTTGCGACCTTATTGCAGCTTCATTATTTGTTGTGGCACCAGCAAAAGTGCAACCACCGCAGTCTGCCCTTAATCGTGTATATGTGGAGAAACTTTTTGTAGACTTCGACAAGAAACTGTAACGTATCACTCTGAGACTGCACTGGATTGGTCTCAGATTCCAATTCCCTATCTGCAGATTCCTTAATTACGCAGAACGCAGGTTACCTGCGTTGGTAAATCTGAGGTCCTTTTTCTGTTTCTCTGGTAGCCACATTTTCGTTTCGCAGCTGTGGCATCAAGATAGGCAGCATACCTTGGCCAAACATAGTGTGTGAATGATGATGATGATCAGGATATAACCTCTCGAGACGGATCGCAGGTCAACTGCTGTCTGACAAGTATGGCTAAGGAAACTGACCATGTCCTTTTCAAAAGAATCAACCCTAATTTAATCACAAAATGCAGGATTTCAAAGCCGTCATTTGCTTTATTGCTGATATTTGATGTATCTACATCATACTCCGCAAGCCACCTAACGCTGTGTGGCGGAGCCTGCTTCAGATGCTACTAACTGGTTCCCAATTCCCTGTTCCACTCGCGAATAGCGAATGGGAAGAATGATTGTTAGTAACAGTCTATATTAGTTTTAATTTCTCGAATTTTCACGTCGTTGTCATTTCGCGAGATGTATGTGGGAGGAAGTAATATGTTGTCCGACGCTTCCCAGAAAATGATCTCTCGAAATATCAATAGAAAATCCTCCCGTGATGCTCAGCATGGGGCTGAGGCCATTCCGTGAATTCATATAAACAGCTTGACTTGCTGAGCTTCTTTGCATTTGTAAGAGCTTTGTGAGTCGTTAAAGCCTCTGATGATGTCTCCAGCATTGGAAGATGAAACGTTAGGCAGAGAATTATGTGTTGGATCATGCCCTTATGACTATAAATATCAGCAATAACGCATCCTGCATTTACCTTAAGGGATTTAGGGGAATCATGGAAAGCTCTAGTTTGGTTACCCCGACTTCGATTTTAAGCTTTCTATTCCCGAATGTGAGTCGAACGTCTCTTTCCGTTTGGCGATGAGGGCAGTAATATTCCGTGTAGTGCTCGCCAGGGAAACCGATAAATTCATTAGTGCAAATGAAAAGTGAAACGCTAAGTGTCATCTTTTACAAACAACACTATTCCCAAGTCTGGAGGAGAGAGGAAGATAAGAGGCAGACCAAGAGGACTTGAGCGTACTGAGTTTTACAGATTGTCAAAATACATTGTTGTCATACGTGACTTCGTAAAACGCATCGGTAATAGACGTTGTGGCGACATAAATACTTCAGAAACGAACCTCATTTTACGCACCTAAAGAGTCAAGAACGAAAATGATTAACGTAACACAAATAATTGGCAAATACATCAAATTGAGCCACGTAGCTTTGTTTTAGGTGGAGTTATAATTATGTTGAGAGGCCAGACAAACGTGTGGTTCCTGAAGAGGGGCAGCAGCCTTTTCAGTAGTTGCAAGGGCAACAGTCTGGATGATTGACTGATCTGGCCTTGTAACAATAACCAAAACGGCCTTGCTGTGCTGGTACTGCGAACGGCTGAAAGCAAGGGGAAACTACGGCCGTAATTTTTCCCGAGGGCATGCAGCTTTACTGTATGATTAAATGAAGATGGCGTCCTCTTGGGTAAAATATTCCTACTACAGTAGTACAAGTTTATATGCCAACTAGCTCTGCAGATGACGAAGAAATTGAAGAAATGTATGATGAAATAAAAGAAATTATTCAGATAGTGAAGGGAGACGAAAATTTAATAGTTATGGGTGACTGGAATTCGAGTGTAGGAAAAGGGAGAGAAGGAAACGTAGTAGGTGAATATGGATTGGGGCTAAGAAATGAAAGAGGAAGCCGCCTGGTAGAATTTTGCACAGAGCACAACTTAATCATAGCTAACACTTGGTTCAAGAACCATGATAGAAGGCTGTATACATGGAAGAACCCTGGAGATACTAAAAGGTATCAGATAGATTATATAATGGTAAGACAGAGATTTAGGAACCAGGTTTTAAATTGTAAGCCATTTCCAGGGGCAGATGTGGACTCTGACCACAATCTATTGGTTATGACCTGTAGATTAAAACTGAAGAAACTGCAAAAAGGTGGGAATTTAAGGAGATGGGACCTGGATAAACTGAAAGAACCAGAGGTTGTACAGAGTTTCAGGGAGAGCATAAGGGAACAATTGACAGGAATGGGGGAAAGAAATACAGTAGAAGAAGAATGGGTAGCTTTGAGGGATGAAGTAGTGAAGGCAGCAGAGGATCAAGTAGGTAAAAAGACGAGGGCTAGTAGAAATCCTTGGGTAACAGAAGAAATATTGAATTTAATTTATGAAAGGAGAAAATATAAAAATGCAGTAAATGAAGCAGGCAAAACGGAATACAAACGTCTCAAAAATGAGATCGACAGGGAGTGCAAAATGGCTAAGCAGGGATGGCTAGAGGACAAATGTAAGGATGTACAGGCTTATCTCACTAGGGGTAAGATAGATACGGCCTACAGGAAAATTAAAGAGACCTTTGGAGAGAAGAGAACCACTTGTATGAACATCAAGAGCTCAGATGGAAACCCAGTTCTAAGCAAAGAAGGGAAAGCAGAAAGGTGGAAGGAGTATATAGAGGGTCTATACAAGGGCGATGTACTTGAGGACAATATTATGGAAATGGAAGAGGATGTAGATGAAGATGAAATGGGAGATACGATACTGCGTGAAGAGTTTGACAGAGCACTGAAAGACCTGAGTCGAAACAAGGCCCCCGGAGTAGACAACATTCCATTGGAACTACTGACGGCTTTGGGAGAGCCAGTCCTGACAAAACTCTACCATCTGGTGAGCAAGATGTATGATACAGGCGAAATACCCTCAGACTTCAAGAAGAATATAATAATTCCAATCCCAAAGAAAGCAGGTGTTGACAGATGTGAGAATTACCGAACAATCAGTTTAATAAGCCACAGCTGCAAAATACTAACACGAATTCTTTACAGACGAATGGAAAAACTAGTAGAAGCCGACCTCGGGGAAGATCGGTTTGGATTCCGTAGAAATACTGGAACACGTGAGGCAATACTGACCTTACGACTTATCTTAGAAGAAAGATTAAGGAAAGGCAAACCTACGTTTCTAGCATTTGTAGACTTAGAGAAAGCTTTTGACAATGTTGACTGGAATACTCTCTTTCAAATTCTAAAGGTGGCAGGGGTAAAATACAGGGAGCGAAAGGCTATTTACAATTTGTACAGAAACCAGATGGCAGTTATAAGAGTCGAGGGACATGAAAGGGAAGCAGTGGTTGGGAAGGGAGTAAGACAGAGCTGTAGCCTCTCCCCGATGTTATTCAATCTGTATATTGAGCAAGCAGTAAAGGAAACAAAAGGAAACTTCGGAGTAGGTATTAAAATCCATGGAGAAGAAATAAAAACTTTGAGGTTCGCCGATGACATTGTAATTCTGTCAGAGACAGCAAAGGACTTGGAAGAGCAGTTGAACGGAATGGATGGTGTCTTGAAGGGAGGATATAAGATGAACATCAACAAAAGCAAAACGAGGATAATGGAATGTAGTCGAATTAAGTCGGGTGACGTTGAGGGTATTAGATTAGGAAATGAGACACTTAAAGTAGTAAAGGAGTTTTGCTATTTGGGGAGCAAAATAACTGATGATGGTCGAAGTAGAGAGGATATAAAATGTAGACTGGCAATGGCAAGGAAAGCGTTTCTGAAGAAGAGAAATTTGTTAACATCGAGTACAGATTTAAGTGTCAGGAAGTCATTTCTGAAAGTATTTGTATGGAGTGTAGCCATGTATGGAAGTGAAACATGGACGGTAAATAGTTTGGACAAGAAGAGAATAGAAGCTTTCGAAATGTGGTGCTACAGAAGAATGCTGAAGATTAGATGGGTAGATCACATAACTAATGAGGAGGTACTGAATAGAATTGGGGAGAAGAGGAGCTTGTGGCACAACTTGACCAGAAGAAGGGATCGGTTGGTAGGACATGTTCTGAGACATCGAGGGATCACCAATTTAGTATTGGAGGGCAGCGTGGAGGGTAAAAATCGTAGAGGGAGTCCAAGAGATGAATACACTAAGCAGATTCAGAAGGATGTAGGCTGCAGTAGGTACTGGGAGATGAAGAAGCTTGCACAGGATAGAGTAGCATGGAGAGCTGCATCAAACCAGTCTCAGGACTGAAGACCACAACAACAACAACATAATTCTGTCGATATGATATACTGTACCACAATGGCACTATTTTCATCGTACCCCATCTGATGTAGCTTGAATCTCTTTTGTTTACAACAAATGATTTGATCTAACATGATCTCACTTACTTTTGTTCAAATGGAAGACTGAAATAAATAAAGTTGGACGATAGAGAGGCAAAACGGAATGACGATATGACATTGGTGGTGAGTAGGGGGAGGCAAAGCAGAAGGATAACAAGCAAAATAGGAAAAAGAAAGGTTTCGTGACCTGTTTATTAACAGGTTTGTCATAGTTACGGTTCATGTGTCTGGCGAATAGTTCGGAGCCAACTGATTCTTTCTCATGCCTGACCTACTAAGGCTGCACTGAAAGTGCCTGATTTTAATAACAAACTTCAAAACGGCAATACATGCTTTACAGAGTTATCGCAGATGACTGTCACAATCAACATGTGCCTACTTAGCAAGTCAGAATCTTGAGTCTGACTTGCTAAGTAGCCACATGTTGATTGTGACAGTCATTTGCGATAACTCTGTAAAGTATATATTGCAGTGTTCATGTTTGTTATTAAAATCAGGCATTCTCAGTGCAGCCTTAGTAGGTCAGGCTTCAGAATGAATCAGTTGGTTCCAAACTATTCGCCAAACGTACTACATGCAACTGTGGCAGATTTACAGACTTCCAGCATGTTAGAATATTTGTAGGTCAGCAACTTCTGTTAATCAGTACAACGAAAAACCAGCTGAAGTTGCAAATTTCACTTTTTCTATTTACTCGATGACTAGTCTCGGGCCGGGACCCATTTTCAAATCATCGTGACAGATAGACGAAACTGTACTTCGAAAAATATAAAAACCGTGTCAAAAATAAATACGTATTATGACGTGCAAATGAACAGTTACAGCGCGTTTTGACTATCTGCCACGAAGATTTGAAAATAGCTCCCGGCCCGAAACCTGTCACCGAGTGAATAAAAAAACTGAAATTTGCAACTTTGTTATAGCATGACAGATTTGCTGTCGAACGCTTCATCAAATATTAAAAAAGATTGCTGGTCCTGTACCATAAAAATGTTGAAATTGAAAAAAAGGAAGATTAGTCTTTTTAGATGAAAATATGTGCTGCACTGGTATTCGGGACCGGATCTCCTGCAGTGACCACTGCGCCATCCAGACAACTTCTCATTGCAACTGTACGGACTACCCCAGCACGCCTCCCGTCAGATCCAAATTCTCAACTTTCCCACACACTACTGATGTAGTGCCACTTGCCTATTTTCCTCATTACCCGCTGCATTTCGCCCATTCCTGTGTGAGTTCTAGCGCGGTATACATCCGCATTGAAGTGTTCATTGATCGTCCTCGGTGTTTGTTCTTCCAGGCATGTACGAAAGAACAGACACTATTTCGATCCTGCAGCCACTATGAATGAAGACACAAAGGAATTAATGAAATTAGCTGCCAGTGGTCATTGATTTAAATCAATGGGGAAAGTTGAAAATTTGTGGCAGACCAGGATTAGAACCTGTCTCTCCTGCTTACTAGAAAGGTGCACTGACCACTGCGCCATCTGGACACAGTGGCCATAATGCGCAAGGGGCACTACGTCAGTAGTGAGTGGACAAATTGAGCTATTCGGTCTGACCGGAGGCGTGATAGGGTAGTCCGTGCGGTGTGGTGACCACTGTGTCCAGATGGTGCAGTGCTTAACGCATCAACCTAGTAAGTAGGAGACCCGGGTTCGAATCCCAGTCTAGCACAAATTTTCAACTTACCTCATTGATCTGAATCAATGCACATCAGCAGTTAATATCATTAACTCCTTTGTGTTTTGATTCATAGTGGCTGCAGGGTCAAAGTGGTGTCTGTTCTCTCAGACATGTCTGGAAGAACTGAAACCCCGTCTGCACACAGGGCTTGACTGTGCCTGTAGTCACTAGTATTGTTACCTGCCGCTACACCCCTGGGACTGCTCCAGCAGCGCAAATGAAACTCCTGGCATTTAATGCTGTGGCCTTTCGGACGAACTGTCCGTCTGTGTGGTCCACGCGTATCAAAATTCATTTCGTCACCGCTAGAGAAACACAAGACTCCGCCAAATACGCACATGCATTGGATAGCCTCTCCGCCAGTGTGGTTAGCGATCTTATCACAAGCCCAGCAGCCCCAGAAAAATAAAAAGTCGAGCTCATTCGGCGGGTTTCCAATACGCAACACTTTAAGACTGCCATTGTATACGGAGGAAACTAGAACCAGTCACAATTCCTGCGACACCTCCGCCCCTTGTCTGGTTCGGGTGCCTTGGATACACTCCTATGGCCCATATGGCTGGGTCTAGCTTTCCGGAGATGTATCGCACCCTGCTCGTTGGGCATGAGGCGAACTTGAGCAAACTGGCAGACATAGCGGATGCAGTAACACAGGCCGCCCCCCACAGTGTGGTATAGAGCATCCGCTAGAAGCCGGCTGGAAGACGTCACATCTCGACTTCACACGGCTGGTCACGGACTTCAGAGTATACAAACGTGGTGACCACAAGCCATTGTTTTTTGGATAACATGGTTGTGGAGATGAAGTATGATTAATCAATTTTTCAAAAACAGTCTTAATCGCATTTATTATTATTATACCGCCAACCGGTTTCAACCCGACGTAGGGGTCATCTTCTGTGCGTTTACACCATTGGTCGACTGCTGGTGGTGTCACTCTTGTCTACATAACGACAAGAAACTATCCTAAACTAGTTTCGTTCCTTTGTAACACCACCAGCAGTCGCCCAATGGTGTAAACACCCAGAAGACGACCCCTACGTGGGGTTGAAACCGGTTGGCGGTATAATAATAATAAATGCGATTAAGACTGTTTTTGAATAATTGATCCTATCCTGCCGTTATGTAGACAGTGCAACACACATTCCGAGGTAATAAGACGGTGCGGAGCTTCTGTCCATGGGCCACCTAGACTTTACGGAATACCTAAAGTACACAAGGAAGGAATGCCACTGTGCCCAATCATCAGCAACATAGGTGTACCAACATATGAAGCAATAAACCACCTGACAGCAATGCTCTGCCACTTTGTGGGCAACTGCAAACACCACATACGGAATTCTGTGGATTTCATCCAGCAGCCGCAAAGCTTCAGATTCGGCCAGAAGAGTTCATGGAGAGCTTCGATGTGGTGTCTTTCTTTACAAGGGTCCCTCTGAGAGACTCTGCATCGGTCTTGTCAGAGAAAAATTGGAGCCTGCGCTAATGAACCTGTTTGAAATCATCCTTATGGGAACCTACATCCCATTTGACCAAAACTGCTGTCACAAACAGAAGGACCTGTGATGGGCTACCCTCTAACACTAGTGGTAGCCACCATATTTATGGAGGCGTTTGAGGAAGAAACCCAGGAGTTGGCTGTCGAAAGTCCGCATGATTTCTTCGATATGGAGATAATACGTTCGTAATCTGGCTGCATAGACGACATTATCTACACGATTTCCTGCAATATCTGAATTCGCTGCACCAAAACATCAAATCCAAAGATGGAAGAAAATAATCTCCGTTTCTGGATGTGCTTCTCAGGTGAGAACCAGATGGCATAGAGTCTACAGTAAACCGATGCATGCAGATGTGTACTTGCGTGCCTCCAGCAGTAATGCCGCTTCACAATGAAAAGGTGTCCTAAGCACAATAACGCACAGGGTGTGCGAAATCTCGCACCAAGGCAGTCTAAGACCCAAATTGCAGCACCTACAGGCTTTGTTTCATATCAGCAGTTAATGCAACCGCCAGATACAACATTCCTTAAGACCAAAGAAGACGAAACCACAGCCTGCTGAGGATGAAGAGGAACCTGCAGTTATCCCATACATCGGCAGCACATCAGAAAAAATCGGAAGAATACTCCGGAAATGAAACTTTGCAAGTCTGACTGGTTTATGGAGACCAGAGTATGCGTTATTACCATGACGGCAGATTGCTGCATCAAAATTAGCGTAGACAAAGAAACAAGTGAGGCACGACTAAGCAACAAATGTGCGGGGGAGTGTTGTCTCCAGCCTTTCATAATTTGGATGTTGTGCTTCCGCAGCTACTAGTCCACGTTGCCAGCTCTGCACGGAATCTGCACTGAACTACTCTTGTTATATCAATATGGCGGGAGGTGAGGACTTTTCGTTTCTCAAGCGTTGTCGTCTACACTTGGCACCACCTCGAAGACACAAACATCTCCCTCCACAACCAAATGGGCCACGAAGAAAATTTGAAGGGAATTAGCTTTCTCATAAGGCCGATTCCGTGTAAGGGATTTTTAGTAAATGTGATTTATGGTAACCACATAATTAATCTTACAGAACTGTCTGATAGGCCTACACTTAATTTCCACAACACATTTGTCGTTTTAGAATTCTGCTAACAATTCATTTACTGGAGGAGAATCGCATATTAATTTTATGTACTAGGTTAAAGTACATGTAATCGAGGTTGCTGTCATCTGATTTGTAATTTCATTATCTGTCAGAATCTGTGGCATGAATTTTGTTGTATTTACTCATAATATGCTCCTTTGTATGGGCTGGATGTAATGATTGATCTGGCATCGCCCGCATGAGCGCAAATCGTTCTGGATAAGAGTATAATCTACACTGTGCAAAACGCATAGCTGGCTAGCGCAATAATGTAGATGTATGCGTTAGTAGATAGCGGATAGCGGTGTAAAGGTATACTTGAAAGAGAATGATACGAGAGCTAGTTTGTTTTCAATCATCAATCGGTTGTGTATTTTTTACCACAGGAAAATCTGATGATATATTGTGTAGTGTCTCTAGTATGTCTGCCAATTGTGTCACATTGCACTTTTGATTTCTGGGTACTCAGTGAGAGTGTAAATATGCATAATGACAGTGAAGTCCTGCTGACAGGTTTCGCCTGATTTCTTGCAGCCCGTATAACATAACTGTCAAGTGTCTCGTTCATCATGACATTTCTCTGCCGCATACTAGAGGCACAAAAAAAAAAAAAAAAAAAAAAAAAATTGGTTCGAATGGCTCTGAATGGGACCTAACATCGGAGGCCATCAGTCCCCTAGAGCTTACAACTACTTAAACCTAACTAACCTAAGGACATCACACACATCCATGCCCGAGGGAGGATTGGAACCTGCGACCATAGCAGTCGCGCGGTTCCGGACTGAAGCGCCTAGAACCGCTCGGTCACCACGGCCGGCAATAAAGACATTCCAGCAGCGTTTCCGGTGGGAAGTGCTTCATCACCAACCATACAGCCTGGACGTGGCTCCATCTGATTTTCATCTCTTCGCTCACATGAACCGCTGGCTGTGATTACAGTATTTTGGCACAGACAATGAGGTGCAGACCAGCTTAGGGTATTGGCGGATATCACAGGCGGCTACCTTCTGTGACGATAGTCTTGGAAAGCTCGAAATACGATGCGATAAATTAAGTCGGAGCGGTAGCTATTCAGAGAAGCAGCATGAAAGTGTAGCTAAATGCAAATAAACGTTTTCTTGATTTTCACTGTGGTTTCCATTTCGCTACCGATCGTAGGTTGAGAAAAAAAGCCCTCGTAGTTGCTGGTGCTGTTTGTTTATTTTGTAGCGGTATTTCGTTGCTTGTGGTTGTTACACGCGCCGGCTGGCGGTTGCAGGCATCATCTGCGCCGAGGGGGCGCTGTGGCGCGACCAGCGCAAGTTCGTGGCGAGTACGCTGCGCAACCTGGGCATGGTGAAGGCGGGGCCGCGCAGGCAGCGCCTGGAGGCGCTCGTGGCGGACAGCGCCGACTACTGCCTGCAGGTACGTGCGCCCCTGCACTGAGGTAGGTGGTACGTGTAATGTGCGTAACCTGCGCCACTGCTCGCCTATAACTGCCGTGCAATTCAGCACGGTACCGGACGTTCATCACTAACGAGGAATGCATTCTATCTGTCTATTTAAGAACATCAGAGCTCCGTACGATTAGTTAGGATACTTTTGGCTAGACAAGTTGCGTGACTACCTTGCGATGTTTTTTCGTATTTTAGGGCCAGAATCATGTAACAATGTCTGAATGATATTTCCACCATTTGGCTGTACGCATTTCTTTGTTTTATAATACTATTATGATTTCAGCCTTAAAAATTTATCAAGTTCAAGAGGGTTGGTAGTTAGACGTCGTTAAGTAAAGCCATCGTCAAGATCTGCTGAACTGGGCGTCCCGTCGTGTAGATACGCAGATACATTTCTGTGATTTTGCACTCATCTACACGCTGAGATACGCAGTTCAATAGATCTTGACTGTGACTTCACTTAACGTAATCTAATTATACTCAACATTATTGTATTTGATAATGGATTAAGGCCGAACTCGTGATACTGATATAAAATAAAAAAGTTTGAACAGTCCAATGGTGGGAATATCATTCAAACACCTATGCCTGGATTTTAGGCAGGGTCCCCCATTTCGTTCGATGCTGAGGTGTTCTTCCAGTACTGTAGGAGAACCTCTGCGATGCTGTTGGAGTATATGGGAAATACCATCTGGGCTGAGACGTGAATGGGAATTTGGATTGAGGAGGGAGGCGTGCTGGGCTGGTCCGTGCAGTTGTGGAAAGCTACTGTGGCAGGCCGGCCTCGGTGGTCTAGCGGTTCTAGGCGCGCAGTCCGGAACCGTGCGACTGCTAAGGTCGCAGGTTGGAATCCTGCCTCGGGCATGGATGTATGGGATGTCCTTAGGTTAGGTAGGTTTAACTAGTTCTAAGTTCTAGGGGACTGATGACCAAAGATGTTAAGTCCCATAGTGCTCAGAGCCATTTGAACCATTTAGAGACAGAGGGAGAGAGAGAGAGAGAGAGAGAGAGAGAGAGACTCCTTCCGTCTTACAATTTTTTTTTAAAAAAAAGTCTGGTAACACATCAGTAAATTCAGTATAAAACAAAACTCTTTGAAAGCTTTCGCATGTATAACAGGCAGGCAGGGTAGATAGATGTTCCATGCAGAAGGAGGGTGGGGGAGGGGGGTGACAGGGGATAACGTGTTAGACAGGAAGGGCATCCTGCCAGCCCTTAAATTATCACGCCAAATCCGTTAATAACCATGTCGATCCTGCGCCGATGCGGGAAAAAGGCACAAGAAAAAGAAAAAGACTGATGTGTTCATTATTATTATTATTATTATTATTATTATTACATTTAATTCACTGTGCTATTTCCTAATCGATAAATGCCAAAGCATAGCGTCATACACAGAAGCAAATTATCTCATCAAAGTTCTTCTGGGTGTATTCCCCTGACATAGACCGCTGCAACTCGGTCGAAACGCCCTTTATTTTAGCCTTTCAAGTGTTTTATAAGATGACGTGGCAGTACACCTAGAAGGATTTTAATGAGACTGACACCGGCCGCGGAAAATACAAATTTACAAAAGTATATTAGGTATGGCTAGGATCTAAACTCATTTGCACCACATTATTTTGATAAAAATTCGGTAAATGATCTGTGAAATCAACATTTATCCAACTGAGTAGCTGAATGCTGGATTTACGGGAGTTGAAATCCATACTGTATTCTGGTTACTGGTGGCATCAGCCTACAATGAAATTTTCCTCATTCAGTTTTTTGAACACAGGATTTCTGATGGTGAGGGTACTATGAAAAAGACTTAAAGGGGAAAAAAAGGTAGCGTGAAATGTGAGCAAAGTGTCGCCTTAACTGAAACTACCTGAATAATCAGCAGCTAACATGAGAAGGATACGGAGACTCTCAGGCAGGGATTCTAACATACTGCAGGCGTTGTGGTGGACACCGTATGTCACGGAAGCTAGTAAGTGGTGGGAAGGACCGATCATGGCCCAGTAAACGACAGGCAGTGGTATAACCGAACGCGTAATTGAAAAGCAGCTGAATTCACTGGCTAAAGAAAAGACCACAAGACCTGATGGGGCACCAGCTAGGTTTTGTATTTAAGTTTCAGAGGAACTGGACGGACTGAACCTACCGATAAAGAACGTGGGATTTGATTCATGATGCAGATGTTGTGGAGTGTAGCGTCATACATGTGCAAACAAAAAGAGGATAGCTCACTGAGAATGTTGAATTTTGATGGCGACTGAATCACAGCATTAGTGAAATTTTTGAATGACGTCATTCCGCTTTATGCTGTTAAGTACTATTTATTGCTGTTGCAATTTCGACACATGGTCATTGCCAAGCATTCAGAAATCAGTCAGTCATCAAATAGAATGCACAATAGTTACGATGTTAACAAATGTTTACAACCGAAAATTCGATGCTACTTACGTAGGAAATGGGACCCGCTCAGCAACGTAAAGTGACATACTGGTACATGTTTCCCAGCTGTGTGAAACCAATTTTCTTTTCCTCTATTGAGTTAGGATTCCTCCCCCCCCCCCCCCCCCCGCCCCGAATGGGGCGGGCTGGCAGCAGCTTAGTATGCCGCTCTTCAGCCTACAGAATTTGTTTTAAAAAGATAAAAATAATAAACAATAAAAACAGGTAATAAAATGGTAAAATGGCGGAAAAAACTTGGAACTTAAAACATAGAAACAAAGGGATGATGATGCTAATAAAATACATATGAAGCAGACAGGGAAAATAATAGACAGACAATTTAAAAAACACGGCGACAGTCTGGTTTCTGTTCGCAAGAGGTAAAAAATTCACACCCAGCGACAGCATGATTTCTGTTCGCAACACTTTGGAAAGACGAACAACACTGAACATTCAGTTGAACACTGCACTAAAAAGTTGGCAAATTTGACATACCACATTCGAGGGCAGGTGGGGGGGGGGGAACCTGGACAGATAATGGAAAAATAAAAAAAAGGGGGAAGGAGAGGAAAAACGAAGGGGTGGGAAGGAGCCGATGGAGGACGAGGATCCATAAGAAGGGGGGGGGGGGGGGGGGCTGCTGGGCAGGCGCGACAGGGAGTGGGAAAAGGCAGAGGAGGGGAATACAAAAGGGCTCGGGGGGGGGGGGGGAGGAAAGAGAAGGGAGGTAGGGAGAGGGTAGGCGGGGAGACGTGAAACCAAATGCATGTGGTGGTATAAATCTCCCCACTGTTCCATACACCATGCGAGCACGAGTGAAAAAGTTGATAAAATAATGGAAAACAGCACACGTGATAGTACAAACAACATCCATTATAAACAGTAATTTTACAATTGACGTATCAGTTACGATTAGATATACTTGTGAATTTAGGTATTACCTTCTTTTAATTCACTTTCTCAGGATTATTATTTGATTTTATGTAACACATATTTCTGTCACTTTTGTCCTTCCTTTGTACACGTTTCACAAACCACATGATACTGACTTTACATACATGGAGTCCTTGATTAAAGTCCCGGTTCCAAAACGCTGTAGAAAGAAAAACCCTGGTCAAAATGACGTCAAATTTGAACAGTACATTATTGAAGCAGGGGCAAACCTCACAAGAAATTAACGAAAGTTTTAGCAATAGATGGCGTCTTAGGCGTTAGAATATACGCACCAACAGACGCACGGCACACGGCAGTTGCTCATTTTGTGTCCGAGGCGCCCAACATGGCTGCCTACAAGAAGGTTCGCGCACTGCTGTTACAGCTCTTCTACAAGAACGATGACTGTGCGCTAGTAGCGTCGCAGAAGTTCCAGACACTCAAGAGTATGAAAAGAATTGGTCCTATGTCTGCTAAGGGTTCGGAGAAATGATTACAGTATTCTAAAATACTGGCTGATCAATGTGGCAGAGGGAGGAAGCAGTTGATCCAGTGTTTGTCGATTGTGTGGCCACAGCATTGCATGAGGAGACGAGCGGTTGTGTGGAAACATGCAGTGCATGGGAAAATGACCGAAAGTTGGATATGGCTGCGAGCAAGGTGCATAAAATCCTAAGAAACATCCTACATTGCTATCCATACAAAATCACCAATGTTCAGGAGGTGCTTCCTGCTGACCTGCCAGAAAGACAAACGTTTGCTCTTCTCGCATGGAAGTGGACAAGAACGAGCAGGGAACATTCTATGGACAGAGCATAGCCCACTTTCATCTACAGAGACATGTCAATACGCAGAAATACAGAACATGGGCAACAGAATATTCGCGCGCACATCAACCGGTACCATTTAATTCTGCGCGGTGACAATGTGGAACCGGTTGACATCATTTATCGTAGGGTCGTATTTTTTCGAAGAGATGAATCCCGCGGGTCCTGGCACTTGTACCGTCACTGGTAAACGCTGTGAGATCTCTTGCGCACCAAAGTCATTCGAATCCTTGGACAGCATGGAGTCCGCCCCGATAGCTGAGTGATGAGCGCGGTGGTCTGTCAAGCTGAGGGGCCCGGGTTCGATTCCCGGCTGGGTCAGAGATTTTCTCCGCTCAGGGACTGGGTGTTATGTTCTCCTCATTATCATTTCATCATCAACATTGGAAGACAACCGGAAACCACCACTAGAATCACTTCCCTAGACGCTAATGTGGTGGACCTCTCTGACGAGGCTTTCCCTGTGACAAGACCTGCCGTAAGGCAGAACACAAGGCTTTACAGCATGGAGGTGTGGGTAGAATCGTATTTATGCAAGATGGCGCTCCTCCGCACATTGCACAGCCAGTGAAACGGCCGCTGAAGAGGCATTTCGGAAATACTAGAATTATCAGCCGTCATTTCCCTACAGCCTGACCGTCCAGATCACCTGATTTTAATCCGAGTGACTTTTGGCTATGAGTTCATGTGAAAGACGTTGTGTTCAGTACTCAAATTACGAACGTAGAAGAAATGAAGGCACGCACTGCGCAACTCACTCTGAACATGACCCCCGAGACGCTCAGATCTGTTGTGGAACATGGTGTTTCTCGATTTCCGCTTGTGGCAAAAAATGGTGGAAAGTGTGGTGGTCAATTCACCCTAATCAGGCAACTGCTGTCGAGCTGGAGGGCCGGGCCACATAAGCAACATTCACAGTTTATAACAACAACACTTTTATTAAACTTTTCTTTGGCAAAATAAAGTTTTATCTTTAAAAATTTTGTGATAAGGTAAGTTAGCAAAAAATCCTTACAAGCACGGGCAACCGCCCTAGTCAAACAACAACATTAATCTTTAAGCAAGCATTAAGTGACTCGCAAGTTAATTAAATTCTGTACACAGTAAAGCTCCCAAAAGGAGACTACAATAATGAGATAAACTTTAACCAATAATGGATGTCACAAAAATTTTTTTAACACCAAATAAAATACAAACAGATACGCCCCTTCGTGACACATTTTCAAACAGGTGACGTCACATAGGCACGGGCTAATTCAAGTAGCAGAAGGGGGGCCCACTGGACCCAGACCAGAGGCAGCTAGACCCAGAACCCACAGCAAGCGCGCGAGCTGGACAGGGTGCCGCACACAGGACACTATAACACACTGAAGAAAAGGTCTTAGAGCCCGTGCTACTATACAATTTCAGAGAAAAGGGTCGGGGAGGGGGGGAGGGGAGAAAACGGCAAACATTAATTGCTCAAACATAAAATAACTACGATGTATAAAATGATAGTCCATTTCACGAACATTGAAATAAAATAGTCAAGGGTGAATTAATAACTAATGCCCTTGACGTAACCTTAAAGGACAAGGGCGAATAGCATAATACCAAGTCAGCTTAGAAATTGAAACTACACTAGTAGGTTAACATAAGCTCAGTGAAACTAGGGACCTCATTTAAATTACTCCTTAACAGGATTCTGATACACGTATACAGTCAAGTAAGGCTACCATTTCACTGTTTACGAGTGAACAAGTAATGCAATTAGATAATACAGAACGTACAGATTCAGTGTTAAGCCTGTGCTTTGAACCAACTATAACAACCTCCACACAGCTCACTGTACCAGGAAAAATCTTACAGTCACACCATACTGGCTTATGCAGTCCCTCACTCCGAACAGCAATAGTACCAATTAATACACCTCGCTTGCTCGGACTGTATCGCATCACAAAATCCAGATAGACCAAATCTTTTATGAAATCCTTTACAGATCCAAATCAGGGCCTCACGACTCGATTCGGGTAATGTAGCCGAGTCCAGTTCCCACACTACAAGCCAGGTTCGATCTTGCAAACGTGTCAGACACACCACAGCCTCTGCGTCGTGCCCCGGCCTGCTCAACCACGCTCGACTCCGATTCTCCCGCGCCGCGCGGCTCTCCGGCTGTCCCTCTCAAGCGCCAGACGCCCGTCGCGGCCAAATGCCACGTCAAACGGCCGAGGCCAAAGATCACACCATGCCGACCGGATCGATCACTCGATACGAGCCGGCATGGCACGGAAAGCATATCGAACATGTCTTGCGCCATTGTTACGACAATTAGAAACCGATGTCATTTTGCTTTTTATGCGGTTTTTGTCCTCCGTAAAATTAAAACCTGATGCCATATTCCTTTTTATGTGGTTCATGCTATAGCAGGGAAAAGAAGGGAACCAGCGGAAAAATGCTTCTATGGGAGCACAAAACAGCGAATATGCTCCTGATTAAAAGACTCTTACTGAAAAGTAGAGTACCAACTGCCTTATTGCACTTTCCTCAAAACCTTTAAAAATGTTTCCATGCGAGCATATGTAAGCTTTCTTATGCCGAGGGAGAAGGGGACAGTGGCAGTTGGAACGTGACGGAAAAGTAATAAATGATGGAAGATATTAGACATTGATTGTAATATAGGACGAGCGAAGGGAACAATGGCAGTTCAAGAGGGAGAGAGGGACACAATGGCAGTGGAACAGTTGACTGTGACAGAACAGTGCTAGGAAAAGAGTGAAGGAGACGGTGGATTAAAGAAAAGGAGAAAAAGTGAGTGAGAGCCAATGACAATGAAAGACAGTCTATGAGAATGACAACGAGGAAGGGAGAGATTGTGAAAAGAGAGAGCAGCAGTGGGAAAGAATGATTCAGATAATAGCAGTAAGAGAGAGCAAGTGGGAGACAGGGACAGTGAGAGGAGGCTATTGGTAGGAGAGAACGAAGGGTACTGTGTGATAGGCGACGGTGACAGTTAAAGAGACACGGAGTGATAATGATAACGAGTTGGACTGAACAAGTGAGAGAGAATGGGCAGGTGGGAGCCAATGAGAATGAGCGACTTACAGCGATGGTCTAGTGAGTGTGAGTGAGTTGCAGTTGGGGTAGCGTGTGGGATGAAAGGTGACTTATATGTTAGCGCGAATATGTTCGTATACCAAAATTTTTGGAAAAATTTCTAAAGGTGCTGAGGAAGAGAGAATGAGGTAGCTGGTACCCCACTTGTCAGTCAGTCTTTTCAACAGGACCATATTCATATGGATATGAGCTCTGTTCTTTGGGACATGTTCGAAAGAACAGAAGACACCATTGATGACCTGCAGCCGTCTAGAACGAAATTAGAATTATATATTAACACCTTCAGCTGCTGACGAGCGTAGATAGATATCAACGGGGACAGGTGAAAATGTTTGCCCCGACCGGGACTCGAACCCGGGATCTCCTGCTTACATGGCAGACGCTCTATCCATCTGAGCCACCGAGGGCATTACCGGCCAGCCATCACCTTCTTCTTCTATGCTGGTGCACACATATTACCCGAGCTCTTATGGGACTTGGTAAGAATGTCATCCACGAGTAATGAGTGTGTTGGGTAGGGACACTACGAATGTAGTGGGTGGACATGTAAGGTGAAAACGTGGGTCTCGTGGGAGGCGTGCGTGAGATAGTCCCTGCAGTCGCACTATCCTCTGTGCCCTCGGTGGCTCAGATGGATAGAGCTTCTGCCATGTAAGCAGGAGATCCCGGATCGAGTCCCGGTCGGGGCACACATTTTTACCTGTCGCCGTTGATATCTATCAACGCCCGTCAGCATCTGAAGGTATTAAATTCTAATTTAGGAGCATATTCGCTTGGTTTGTGCTTCAATAGGAGCATGTTTCCGGTGGTATTTACTTTGCTTCTGTGTTATTCCAGGAAATGTATGCTGTGGTTGTAATGTATTGGTTCAAATGGCTCTGAGCACTATGGGACTTAACATCTGAGGCCATCAGTACCCTAGAACTTAGAACTACTTAAACCTAACTAACCTAAGGACATCATACACATCCTTGCCCGAGGCAGGATTCGAATCTACGACTGTAGCGATCGCGCGGTATGGGCTGTAGCGCCTAGAACCGCTCGTACACTGCTGCCGGCTGTAACGTATTGTTTCAAGAAAAACGTCGTCGGCTGTTGCCGGTCGCTCCTATGAACGCATGTGCCAGTTTTAAGGTTTCCGAGGTCAGAGGCTCTGGAGGTAATGGAGCGTATTCGTTTAAGCCGATGTGAGAAAGTGGTGATCTGGACTGACCATGCTGTTTTCAAAAGCAAGTGATTTTCACAGGATGACCGGTATTTTCTACCACGTTTTACAGAAATAACTTCTGATGATGTTGGCAGGCAGCAATAACTAAAAGAAAAGGAAATGGCCATCGAAGTACACTCTTTCCCGAAGGCTGAAAGATCTGCATATCAAAATAACTTTTTCTTAGCTCGCGAAACCGGTGACTGGCCGGCAGCTTTCGTGTGGTGTCGAAGTTGGTGTCGCGGTAGCGTGCCGTCTGGGACTGAGGCAGTGTTCTGAAACGTGTTTCTGAAATCAATAGCTGATGATCTTGAGTGATCAACCAAGCTATTTTAAAGTTCGGAAAGTCTTCCATAATTTAATGTGCATACCAGTGTGTCCGCGTGGATTTATACTTGCGCACTTTCCGCTTTTTTATGCGGTAGTTGCCTTTAAGTGAGCGTGCATGCGCAGTGTCCTTACATCAGATAGCGCAGCCAATAGTTGACTGTATGGCGGCCTTCCACTGAACGACACAGACTTTGCGAGGTTTAATTGAAATAGATTTCATTAGTTTCGGTGGACATTTGAATGTTGTGTGTTTATAAGGATTTTTCCTTTACTGACATCCAATTGTATTTGTTTTGTGTGTGGAGACTATAGGCGGAAGTTTTACTTGGTGTAAGAACTGTAAGCCGCGTACGTGTTCCAGTTCAGTGGCCAGATCTCGGAATCTTTCAAAAAGTTATTGCCTTGCTACATAGATTTGTTATTGACATTGGAGTAGTGAGAATTTTGGGCAACCAGGATTACGCTCAAAAAATTGCAGTGTCCACGTTTTGATTCACCGTATTGCAGGATCGGTGCTGATTCGACAAAAGGTGTTGAGGGAAAGACCTACAGCCTCCTGAAGGAAAGTTCCTTATTACACCGTCTTAATACTTTGTGTGCTGTCCGCCCCCGGTAGCTGAGTGGTCAGCGTGACAGAATGTCAATCCTAAGGGCTCGGGTTCGATTCCCGGCTGGATCGGAGATTTTCTCCGCTCACTTACTGGGTGTTGTTGTCCTAATGGTAATCGTTTCTTCCCCATCGATGCGCAAGTCGCCGAAGTGGTGTCAAATCGAAAGACTTGCACCCAGCGGACGGTGTAACTGACCGGAGACCCTAGTCACACGACATTTATTTACTTTGTGTGCTGTTCCATTTAGGTCATATGGCCTTCCGAAAGTCCATACGGCTGATTGTGAGTAACTGTGGTGGTCCGACATATCGTGTAGCAAAACACCCTGCAACTCTGTTAAGTCCTTAGCAGGTCGGTGTGAGCATCACCTTAAGAACTCGGTGGATTTCGTATGTCGATTAGACGAAATGAATATTGAAGTAAGTTTTGATGCAGTCTCTCTTTTCATTCGCGGTTCCTCTGTCTGATTCATTGCGGTTGACTGAGGCTGGGTTTGGTGCTGAACTAACGAACCTGTTTCGATATATGTTGACCTTCATTTACCTTTTATTCATTGAGCAGTGTTACGAGCATACAGATGCAGTTGTGGCGGGACGTCCGTTGTCGCCTATTATGGACAGTTTGTTCATTAAGGTCTCTGAGGGAAGTGCCTTGGAATCGGCAGCTTTGAAGTCTCTGTGTTTTTACAGATACATATACGGTACTTCCCTTGTTCGGTCTAATGACAGTGAGAATTTGAACTACTTTTCAGAACACCTGAATTGAATGCACCTGAACATCTGTTTCACGATGGAGGTGGAAAAATTATGACTGACTTCCCTGCCTTGATGTGTTACTTAGGAGGAAAGCTGATGGTACATTGGGACAGGCCGTTTATAGCAAGCCTACTTACACTGACTTGTATCTAGAGGCTAATATTTGTTACATCTCGATACGTGTGAAGGGGTACTTCGTACTGTGGGAGAAAGGGCCTACATCATTTCGGTTTGTCAGCTGAGTTAGCCCATCTAGAAGTCACCATTCATCAGAACAGTTACATTGAAAGACAGATCAGACGTGCATTTCACTATCGAAAAACCGTACACCGAGTGAGTGATGGCAATACCGAATTTTGCACCAAGATCTACGGCGTGTTTTGCCTTTTTGGCATTTCCAACAGTATTAGTCGTATTTTGCGGATATATGATGTGAAATGTGTGTCTAGATCACCATCAAAGATTAGAAGCCTTTTAAGTTCCGTAAAAGACGATCTTTTTCTCCGTAACTTGGGTGTCTCTCCTATTCCTTGCACTTGTAATTTGTCATATAGTGGTCCGACTATCAGTACTGTGGAAGACAGGTGTACTGAGCATAAACGTCTCACACACGGTTACAACAGCTGAGCATATCCGAAATTGTAGAACATTGTCTTGGCACACGGAAATTCTGGCAAGCTCTTCCAATTATTGGAATAGTGTTTTTAAGGAAGCAGTTGAAATGAATTGGTTAGTGGCCTTATAAATAGCGACGGAAGTGTTTGTTTCAATTTTGCATGGAATCCTGTTCTCTCCCTTGTGAAAAAACAGAGGTACAGAGTTAAGGATACCGCACCTATTAGTTATTAATTTTCACTATCGATAACTTCTGACGTCACTCATCTTTGAATATAAGATGGCGATATTGTTTACAGTGTGTGTGTGTGTGTGTGTGTGTGTGTGTGTGTGTGTGTGTGTGTGTGTGTGTGTTAACTTTCCAGAATTGCTCTGCAAACCTAGGCTGTGAAGTCCCTTGCACCGCGCTTACTTGCTGCAGTTTTGCCCTGAAAATGACAGTGTATGCTCCTTTCGAAATATCAGCGGTTGTCGAGGAAGTCACCCGGCTCCATTCCCGTAAGTTATTTGAACAGTAAGTCCTATAATTGGTCTCGCTTGCAGCCCATCCCTAGAATGCGTGGATTCAGGCGGCGACCACCAGTATTTGCGCAACGTCACGAAAAAATGGTTCAAATGGCTCTGAGCACTATGGGACTCAACTGCTGTGATCATCAGTCCCCTAGAACTTAGAACTACTTAAACCTAACTAACCTAAGGACATCACACACATCCATGTCCGAGGCAGGATTCGAACCTGCGACCGTAGCAGTCGCACGGTTCCGGACTGCGCATCTAGAACCGCGAGACCACCGCGGCCGGCAAACAACGTCACGAAAGCTCCAAGAAAGTCGGACAAAAGGAACATCTCGTGGTGGGATGCTGGCGGTTTGGTTCTAAATTAATGACGTCTATGAGTGTAATGCGAGGAGAATAACTGTTGTTATGACGAGTATTTTAGTCTTATGAATTTTAGACAGAATTTCATGTGCGATCTGACCTCTCGATTTAGTCTCACAAATATTCGATGGGATTCATTTCGGACGATCTGGTAGGCCAAATTATTCGCACGAATTGTCTAGAATCTTCTTCAAATGAATCGCGAATAAATGGGGCCTGGTGACATGGAGCGATGTTATCCATAAAAATTTCATCGTTGTTTGGGTACATAAAGACCCTGAATGGCTGCAAGTATTCTCCAGGTAGCCGAACATAACCATTTCCAGTCAATGATCGGTCCCGGTGGAATAGACGATCCAGATCGTTTATGGAGCCACTACCAGCTTGCACAGTGCCTTGTTGACAGTTAGGGCAAGTGGCTTCGTGGGATCTGCGCCACACCCTACCATCAGCTCTTACCAACTGAAATCGGGACTCATCTGACCAGGCCACCGTTTGTCAGTTGTCCACGGTCCAACCGAAATGGTCACGAGCCCAGGAGAGGCGCAGAAGGCGAAGTCGTGCTGTTAGGAAAGGCAGTCGCGTCGGTTATCTGCTGCCATTCTCTATTAATGCCAAATTTCGCCGTACTGTCCTAATGTATATGTTCGTCGAACGTCCCACATTCAACTCTGAAGTTATTTCACGCATTGTTGTTTATTTATTGTCACTGAATAGTCTACACAAACTCCGCTGCTATCGATCGTTATGTGTAGGCCGTCGACCAGTGCGTTGTACGTGTTGAGAGGTAATTCCTGAAATGTGGTATTCTCAGCTCACTCTTGACACTATGGACCGCGGAACATTGAATTCTCTTATAACTTCGGAAATGGAGTGTCCCGCACATCTAGCTCCAATTACCATTCCGCATTCAGACTTTGTTAATTACCGTCGTGCGGCCATAATCACATCGGAAACCTTTTCACATGAATCACCTGAGTATACAAGACAGACCCGTCAATGGAGTGCTATTTTACACTTGTGTACGAGATACTTTTCAAATGGCTCCAAGCACTATGGGGCTTAACATCTGAGGTCATCAGTCCCCTAAACTTAGAATTACTAAAACCTAACTAACCGAAGGACATCACAAACATCCGTGCCCGAGGCAGGATTCGAACCTGCGACCGTAGCAGCAGCGCGGTTCGTGACTGAAGCGCCTAGAACTGCTCGGCCACGGCGGCCGGCTACGTGATACTACCGCTGTCTGTATATGTGCATATCGCTACCCCTTGACTTTTATCACCTCATTGTCTGTCGACCGTGTTAATGATGTGGGCAGATGGACGGTATAGGCAAGTTCACTGCTCCCGAGGAACTGGGCCCACATCAAGCGTCAGTGTACCGTAAGTCGCTGGAACAGGTGCGCGTCTAAGCTGGGAAAGACAGCGTGGCGTCTGGCTGACCCGATGGAAAGGATAGCAGTGGCGCGGGGATGAGTCAGAGGGTGGGACCTGACGCGACGCAGGATACACGGCTCAGCACGACGCAGCATCTGTATGCGGTGGCGGCGCGAGCCAACCAGCGCCTCCCGGGCGATCCGCACCGAGGCTGGCGCCCGCCCAGCCCAGTCCGTCCCGCACGATTTGGCACCCTGCGGAATGCATTATCCCAGCTGGCTGCGTGGGCGCCGGTGCGTCTGCACTCGCGCCCCGCTCTTAGACCGCGTCCTTTCTTAGTGACAGCAGCAAGTGACTGCACGCGGCCGGCCAGAGTGGCCGAGAGGTTCTAGGTGCTACAGTCTGGAACCACGCGACCGCTACGGTCGCAGGCTCGAATGCTGCCTCTGCCTCGGGCATGGATGTGTGTGATGTCCTTAGGTTAGTTAGGTTTAAGTAGTTCTGGGTTCAAGGGGACTGATGACCTCAGAAGTTAAGTCCCATAGTCTTCAGAGCCACTGCAACCATTTTTGACTGCATGCGACATCTGGATTCGCGACATTCCATTTCAGCGTTGGGCCTCCTACCCTGGTGACCTGAACGCGAGCAACCAACTCTCGCTGCAAGATGGCTACAAGAGCCGACCAGCTGTTTCTACAGGGAGTTTGAATAACACACAAATTAATTGCGAAACAAAGTCGAACATTGTACACGAGGTACAACATTTATTCAAGTTTACTTATGAAAATGCCACATCAGACATATGACGACTATTCGCAGTTAAACAATACTCCTAGCGTTTCACCCAGTTTTCGAACACATCTTTCGTAGCTGCTGGACGAATTCTGGAAATTTCATCGTGAATTCGATCTTTTAAATGGTTCAAATGGCTCTGAGCACTATGGGAGTTAACATCTGAGGTCATCAGTCCCCTAAACTTAGAACTACTTAAACCTAACTAACCTAAGGACATCACACACACCCATGCCCGAGGCAGGATTCGAACCTGCGACCGTAGCGCCTAGAACCGCTCGCCTACTCCGGCCGGCTCGATCTTTTAACTGTTGCAAGCTTCCCAGCCGGTCGGAGTGAAACAGCCCCTTTTAAAATTATAATTACTGTGCTGGAAATTCTCTTACGTCATTTGATTTTCAAACATCTGATCAAAACTGAACGTAGTCAGACATTTCTCTCTTTACTTATTCTGATCATCACTAAACTGACACACAATATTTTTAGCGCAACGCAATCTGACTTTCAATAATCTCCACAAAACAATGGCCCTCTCTAGCTGTACAATAACCGATACCTTTCATGAATCACTTACCTAACAAAAATCTTCGTTACTCGAACTACTGCAGTACAGCGAGCGCCAATACTGCCAGCTAAATAAGAGATTCTAACTACTGAAGGCACTAACTACTGATAGGCACAGTTAGCAAATGAAAGATTTTGATAGAGAACAAACAATGTATTTACCTTAATAGTGTTCAAAAACTCATCATATATACACTACTGGCCATTAAAATTGCTACACCAAGAAGAAATACAAATTATAAACGGGTATTCTTTCGACAAATATACACTCCTGGAAATGGAAAAAAGAACACATTGACACCGGTGTGTCAGAACCACCATACTTGCTCCGGACACTGCGAGAGGGCTGTACAAGCAATGATCACACGCACGGCACAGCGGACACACCAGGAACCGCGGTGTTAGCCGTCGAATGGCGCTAGCTGCGCAGCATTTGTGCACCGCCGCCGTCAGTGTCAGCCAGTTTGCCGTGGCATACGGAGCTCCATCGCAGTCTTTAACACTGGTAGCATGCCGCGACAGCGTGGACGTGAACCGTATGTGCAGTTGACGGACTTTGAGCGAGGGCGTATAGTGGGCATGCGGGAGGCCGGGTGGACGTACCGCCGAATTGCTCAACACGTGGGGCGTGAGGTCTCCACAGTACATCGATGTTGTCGCCAGTGGTCGGCGGAAGGTGCACGTGCCCGTCGACCTGGGACCGGACCGCAGCGACGCACGGATGCACGCCAAGACCGTAGGATCCTACGCAGTGCCGTAGGGGACCGCACCGCCACTTCCCAGCAAATTAGGGACACTGTTGCTCCTGGGGTATCGGCGAGGACCATTCGCAACCGTCTCCATGAAGCTGGGCTACGGTCCCGCACACCGTTAGGCCGTCTTCCGCTCACGCCCCAACATCGTGCAGCCCGCCTCCAGTGGTGTCGCGACAGGCGTGAATGGAGGGACGAATGGAGACGTGTCGTCTTCAGCGATGAGAGTCGCTTCTGCCTTGGTGCCAATGATGCTAGTATGCGTGTTTGGCGCCGTGCAGGTGAGCGCCACAATCAGGACTGCATACGACCGAGGCACACAGGGCCAACACCCGGCATCATGGTGTGGGGAGCGATCTCCTACACTGGCCGTACACCACTGGTGGTCGTCGAGGGGACACTGAATAGTGCACGGTACATCCAAACCGTCATCGAACCCATCGTTCTACCATTCCTAGACCGGCAAGGGAACTTGCTGTTCCAACAGGACAATGCACGTCCGCATGTATCCCGTGCCACCCAACGTGCTCTAGAAGGTGTAAGTCAACTACCCTGGCCAGCAAGATCTCCGGATCTGTCCCCCATTGAGCATGTTTGGGACTGGATGAAGCGTCGTCTCACGCGGTCTGCACGTCCAGCACGAACGCTGGTCCAACTGAGGCGCCAGGTGGAAATGGCATGGCAAGCCGTTCCTCAGGACTACATCCAGCATCTCTACGATCGTCTCCATGGGAGAATAGCAGCCTGCATTGCTGCGAAAGGTGGATATACACTGTACTAGTGCCGACATTGTGCATGCTCTGTTGCCTGTGTCTATGTGCCTGTGGTTCTGTCAGTGTGATCATGTGATGTATCTGACCCCAGGAATGTGTCAATAAAGTTTCCCCTTCCTGGGACAATGAATTCACGGTGTTCTTATTTCAATTTCCAGGAGTGTATTATACTAGAACTGACATGTGATTACATTTTCACGCAATTTGGGTGCATACATCCTGAGAAATCAGTACCCAGAACAAACGCCTATGGCCGTAATAACGGCCTTGATACGCCTGAGCATTGACTCAAACAGAGCGTGGATGGCGCGTACAGGTACAGCTGCCCATGCAACTTCAGCACTATACCACAGATCATCAAGAGTAGTGACTGCCGTATTGTGACGAGCCAGTTGCTCGGCCACCATTGACCAGACGTTTTCAATTGGTGAGAGATCTGGAGAATGTGCTGGCCAGGGCAGCAGTCTAACATTTTCTGTATCCAGAAAGGCCCGTACAGGAGCTGCAACATGCGGTTGTGTATTATCCTGCTGAAATGTAGGGTTTCGCGGTTTCGCAGGGATAGAGCAGGGGTAGAGCCACGGGTCGTAACACATCTGAAATGTAACGTCCACTGTTCAAAGTGCCGTCAATACGAACAAGAGGTGACCGAGACTTGTAACCAATGGCACCCCGTACCATCACGCCGGGTGACACGCCAGTATGGCGATGACGAATACACGCTTCCAATGTGCGTTCACCGCGAAATCGCCAAACACGGATGCGACCATCATGATGCTGTAAACAGAACCTGGATTCATTCGGAAAATGACGTTTTGTCATTCGTGCACCCAGGTTCGTCGTTGAGTACACCATCGCAGGCGCTCCTGTCTGTGACGCAGCGTCAAGGGTAACCGCAGCCATGGTCTCCGAGCTGATAGTCCATGCTGCTGCAAACGTCGTCGAACTGTTCGTGCGGATGGTTATTGTCCTGCAAACGTCCCCATCTGTTGTCTCAGGGATCGAGACGTGGCTGCACGATCCGTTACAGCCATGCGGATAAGATGCCTGTCATCTCGACTGCTAGTGATACGAGGCCGTTGGGATCCAGCACGTCGTTCCGTATTACCCTCCTGAACCCACCGATTCCATATTCCGCTAACAGTCATTGGATCTCGATCAACGCGAGCAGCAATGTCGCGATACGATAAACCGCAATCGCGATAGGCTACAATCCGAGATTTATCAAAGTCGGAAACGTGATGGTACGCATTTCTCCTCCATACACGAGGCATCACAACAACGTTTCACCAGGCCAACTGCTGTTTGTGTATGAGAAATCGGTTGGAAACTTTCCCCGTGTCAGAACGTTGTAGGTGTCGCCACCGGCGCCAACCTTGTGTGAATGCTCTGAAAAGCCAGTCATTTGCATATCACATCATCTTCTTCCTGTCGGTTAAATTTCGCGTCTGTCTGTAGCACGTCATCTTCGTGGTGTAGCAATTTTAATGGCCAATAGAGTATTCAAGTATACTTATGAAAATGCTACATCAGACATATGACGACTATTCGCAGTTAAACAATACTCCTGGCGTTTCATCCAGTTTTCGAACACACCTTTCGTAGCTGCTGGACCAGTTCTGGAAATTTCATCGTGAATTCGGTCTTTTAACCATTGCAAGCTTCTCTGCCGGTCGGAGTAAACACTCATCTTCACATGATTCCATAGGTAAAAGTCTGGCATGGTTAAATTAGGCGAGTGAGGCGGCCATCCGACACAGCGCGTTTGCAAATATGCGGTTACAACACGCTTCATCGATAACTTGCAAGATCTCGTTGAATGTGTGGCATGTTCAGTGCTTGGGCATGTTTTCATAACGAAGAAGGGCTTGTCTGTAAACCTCTATGCTCACGTAAGATGTTCTCGGGAGTTCGGTCGGTTTTGCGAGGGCCAGCTCACTTTCGATTCGATGCGTTGTTCTACGAACAAGAATTGGATACCGCGGCTGAATCTTGAAATTCTTACGGTAGACACACTGCCCGCGCCCGACAGATTCGCCGTAGCAAAAATAGCATTCTTCCGCGAACGCACGATATTGATTCAACCAGTGCGACCTGATTATCGACCGGTATGTGGGATGAAACTCTACACTCCACATTACTAATAGACGGCACACCGTCAATATACCTTGTTTGTAGCGCGCGCTATCCGAATTTGAAATCGTCAAAACGTTGTGAAACACTCTGTACACCTATAATCAGTGGAATATTGTATCTGGAGAGCCAGGCAACAAAATTAGATTCACTTAGGAAAATAAGGCGATAAAGGAGCTCTGTGCATGAAATTTACAAAGGGAGGAACGTTCATAGATAATTTCACAATTTATACCATCAGATACGAAGGTCTCCAGAAAAATCTTCATATGTATGCAGATGAGCAGACATACGTCCTACTATCTCATCATTGAATTAAATATGACTGTTACTTACGTAACAGCCACCTTTCAATAGTCGATAATCGAGAAAGAATGACTGACTAAGTACCGAAAAATGAGTTACTTTATCCATGAGGTGTCTGTGTTGTAGTGGTAGCGTCTTTGCCTAGTACTTTGAATCTCCGCAGGTTTTGGGTTTGGACCGGGCTGCTTTTTATATTTAAACTTACTCAACTATAATTCTTTAACCTGTTCTGTGTACAAAGTTTTATCTGTGCTGTTGATACTGCATGTAAAAGTATCTTTTTAAGCTCTTGCCAAAGAACTTGACATTTAGGTATTAAACACTTACTCCAGTGCACCGTACACAATAAATCCCCTATAAAACACGTTGAACAGCCATGAAATTTTACTGATATTTGATTGTTTGCAACGTAATTAATTACCAATCAAAGCTAATCCCAAGTGTTTCAATTAATCCGTATTTTCTGCATAAGTAAATCATACAAAATTTTTGAAAAAGGTCAAACGTTTCATGAAATAATTAATCTCAATGTAAGAAATAAAACAGATTAGAGAAGCAAGTGATGCATCTCATTTACTCTGTATGATTTCGAGCATCATTCAGAGGCACATCAAATGTGTCTCTAACGTATTGTGCCTCATTTGCTGTACATGATTTCAAGAATCATTCAAAGATACATCGACTGTTTCCTTTAATCTTCTTTATTTCTTTTAGACGAAGCATTTCACTAAATATTTCACCAGTCCCTTTTTTTTATTTTCAAGTTTTATTCATAAAACCCGATCTTACTGACATCTCATTTGCCTTCCAAGGACCTTACATTCTCGAAATGTCCTAAATTTAGTACTTTATTCGTAGGAAGCCCTTCTGAGACTTCAGTTTTAAACCGATGTGTCTCTTTATGCACAAAATTGTTAGGCCTTAAAGACGTGAACTTTTTGAGACTTAACGTACGTAGGTAGCAGCAGCTCTTCGTGAAATATATCAATTTTCCCTCAACTATTAATTATCCCGATCATTTTTAGGCAATTAAATATCTGTTTGCAGAACTAGACTTCACGCTGGTCAATTTGATGCTTCATTCGTCCATTTCTCATTCTTCGTTTGGCTACGAAATTCGGATAAAAACTCGTAACGTTTGTAGGGAGCCTTCTTTTCATTCCACTGAAACATTTGATCAAAACGTTTGGTGTGTTAATCATACAACAAAGTACGCCGTGTTGTGTGCTGCCATTTGCAAGTATCGTCGTTTCGATGTCTTGAACGGTTTATGAAATATGACGATTTTTATGACCATATTATTCCCAATGTGCAAGAAAGGAAATTTGCACATCGACCACGACCCGTCTTCGGATATAAAAACCTGTATCTCGGGAATATTTTACGTTTATTTACGTCTTACCCTACAGATGTCCGTGCCTTGGGATGCGTAGTTCCCGCGTACTCTTTTGAATACCGGGTGCAGGGGATGTTTTTTCTTGTCGTTATATGGAAGACGATAAGCTGGCTTCCACAAATTCGAGTGAAGCTGGCTACCTGGGAGCTTCACAACGCTTACTGAATATTGAGGCTGGAAGGTACTGGGTTCTTTTTTTAATGTTAAAAGCTTTCTGGTGACATCAGGTATTATTCCACTAACATCAGACAGGAAAGATAATTCGAGAACCCTGTACCTTTCATAATGATGGGCAGGTAATTTAGAGAACTATCGCACAATCAGTCTAACAGTTCATGCATCCAAGCTGCTAACGAGAATAACATACAGAAAATGGAGAAGATAACTGAAGATATTTTGGACGACGGTCAGTTAGGCTTTAGGAAAGGCAAAGGCACCAGAGAGGCTGTCCTGACGATGCACATAATAATGAAAGCAGGACTTAAGGGAATTAAAGACATGTTCGCAAGCTATCTTGACGTGAAAAAAGCGTTTGTCAATGTAAAATGCTGCAAGGTGTTCGAAATTCTGACAAAACTAGGAATAAGCTATAGAGAAAGACGGTTAATATGTGACATGTTAAAGAACCTAGAGGAACCAAATAGATTAGAAGACCAATAGCGAAGTGGTTGTGTAAAAGAGGGTGTAAGACAAGGTTGCAGTCTTTCTGCCCTACCGTTCAGGTTTTACATCGAAGAGGCAATGACGGAAATAAAAGAAAGATTAAAGACTGGGATTAAAACTAAGGGTGGAAGGATATCAGTGATAAAGTTCTCTGAAGGCATTGCTGTCCTCAGTGAAAGTGAAAAATAATTACAGGATGTGTTAAATGGAATGAACTGTTTACCGAGTACTCGGATGTACTGAGGGTAAACCGGAAAAAGACAAAAGAAGTGAGAAGTAGCAGAAGTGAGAACAGCCAGAAACTTAACATCTAAATTGGTGATCACGAAGCAAGTGAAGTTGAAGAGCTCTGTTACCTTGGAAGGAAAATTACCCAGACGTTAAAAGCAAGGAGGTCAGAAACAGCAGGCAAAGAGGGCACTCCTGGCCCGGAGATGTCTACTAGTATAGAAAATAAGCTTTAATTGGAGGAAGAAATTTCTGAGAATGTATGATTGGAGCATAGCACTGTATGGTACTGAAACATGGACTGTGAGAAAACCGAAACAGAAGATAATCGAAGCATTTGGGATATGGTACTACAGGAGGATGTTGAGAAAATTAGGCGGGCTGATAAGGTAAGGAATGAGGAGGTTCTCCCCAGAATCGGCGAAGAAAGGAACATTTGGAAAACAATGATAAGAAGGAGGAATAGGATGAGAGGACTACCAATAAATAATTAGCAACCTACGGTGTAAGTGCTAATCTGGGGTGGAGATGCTGGTAGAGGAGTGGAAGTCGTGGCTGGCCGCATCAAACAAGTCAGAAGACCGATGACTCAGAAAAAACAAGTGCTAGTATAAATGTGGACGTCAACTGCTAGATATCTCATTACGGAGAATAGCAGCTGGTCTCAGTCTGATTTGATGAAACGGGCAGGGCCAGTTTAAAGCCCAAGCGACATAAGTGGCCTCTTGGAACGCCGCATTGTTAGAGGCGGACAAGTGTAAAATTGTTATACAGGATGAAAAATAATTACTAGCGAAAAGTGAAACGAGTGAAAATATGTGATAATACTCGTAGAAGTAAAAAATGTTCGAGTAAACATAGGACCGCAATGAGTCGTTTGGTAGATACGTTCGAAAGTGTGGTTACTAGCGCCACTGCCTTCGCTATAAGATATGGCATGAATCTTAAACAGGTTTTGTTTTTAGTTCCCACTGAATTTGCCTAAAGTTTCCCCCGAAACCCTCCTCGACAAGACATACAGTACTACTTCAGCACGGTACAGTTTAATGTACATTTGCACCTGTTGTCCTCACACCTGGATACAACACCGCTCCGTCTCTGCAGTGAATTACGGATTCTTCGATACATCCCTGGATCATCTCGTAAACAGTGACGACTGCATGACTCGCTGCTCCAATTCTTTAGCCGTGTAAAAGGAATGCTGTACGCTTATGAAATGACCCCAGACAGAAGAATCAAAGGATTCAGGTCTAGTGGCTTGGAAGGTCAAGGTATAGGCTGTGTTTAACTCATCCATCTCGGACCATATTGGTACGTTAGTAGTTTGTCAGCAGCAAAATGTGACTGTGCCTCACTATGCTGTGCCATATTTGCCAACATGGTGCAAGATAAGGTAGGCCACGGGTGTAATTTGTGCTCAATTCGCAATTCCATCTATTCGCTACTATATCGCAAATGCTTTGTACACTGACCCATGTTTACTAGAGCGTACTTCAGGTGGAGTTCGAGCAGATATTACAACACACACACAAATTATCTGAATGGAAAATGTTCCTATCGCAGCACAAAAGCACTCCGTCTTCAGGCCACGAGTGGCCTCCCGGGACCATCCGACCGCCGTGTCCGACCGCCGTGTCATCCTTAGTGGACGATGCGGATAGGAGTGGTGTGGGGTCAGTACACTGCTCTCCCGGACGTTATGATGGCATTCTTGACCGAAGCCGCTACTATTCGGTCGAGTAGCTCCTCAATTGGCATCACGAGGCTGAGTGCCCCCCGAAAAATGGCAACAGCGCATGGCGGTCTGGATGCTGGTCACCCATCCAAGTGCCGACCACGCCCGACAGCGCCTAACTTCGGTGACCTCACGGGAACCGGTGTAGGCACTGCGGAACGGCCGTTGCCATCGCAGTACAAAGAAAGGCGAATATGTCCTGGGCAGAGTTAGAGACGTAAAAGAAGAGAACTAGCGTTTCTACTTATATCTGGCGGCTTCAACGACATTTAAATCAAAACGTATTGACATATTCGCGCTTTTTTACAAGTTAACACTGCTTCCCATCACAGTGAGCTTTCTTAGACACACCCAATGTAACATGTGCGGTGAAGTATGTAAGAACAGACACACACGATTATATATGCTCCTAGAGAGTGGGATGCATCTACAATAAGAAGTACCTGAGATTGGAGATGCACCTGTAAGGTGCATTCCTATATACCTATAAGGTATTTTGCTAATAGGAATTTTAAGGGGCATTCAAAAAGAAACGAGCCGGAGGCATAATTACAGAAACCAGTACATTTATGTTAGAAGTATTGACCCTGGCTGTTGAGACACTTTTCTCACTGTGACACAAGGCGGTGAATGGCTGTCTCATAAAATCCCCGGGGCTGCGATGTTCACCAGTTCCGCACGTACAGCTGGACGTCGTCGTCCACACGAGTGCAGGATAGATTATGCTGACGTTTTTCTTTGACCAAGATGGCCCTCTTCTGATTCACTTCCTGCATAAACAATGAATGCCCAGCGTTACTCGCAGTCCGGAGCTATTTATGGTGAATGTTTTTGCACATAAAATCCCAACGGTGCACATACAAGCGGTGCCATTAGCTGAGCGTTAATTTCAACCCAAATAAAATATTTTGAATTAGAAATTAATCGGTTTTTACAATTTTCTTGGGCGCCAGCCTTGTTTCGTCTTTCAAAACTCTTGTAGACTGTAACATAGCTACAGTAAGACAGATGCTAGATTGGCTGTGCAAATGGTTGCTGGTTTGGGCTAAACCAAGAACTTTTTTTTCTCATGTTGCTACACTGAAGCGCCAAAGAAACTGGTATACTATCTTTGACTCTTCACTGTAGCTCAAATAGGAACCGAGCACCAAGAGCCCCTGCCCCACCCTTCTACCCCCGCTCCCCCACAACCGTGAGTCAGCGCTCGGCCTTTTCAAATGGTTCAAATGGCTCTAAGCAATATGGGACTTGGGAACGAAGTTTTTCGTGACGGCACTTATATGTAAAACATTCTCGGTTTTCTTGACGCGTGAGTTCTGGATAAAATCTCAAGCTTCCGACGATTACCCTCATCGTCAGGAGCAACTGACTGTCTTCACTGCTGCTTTTTTTTTTCCTTTGTTGAATTTCAATTTCCCCCGAAGGGAGCGGGCTGGCAGCAGCTTAGTATGCCGCTCTTCAGCCTACAGACTTTGTTAGAAAGATGAAGAGAATAAATAATAAAAACAGGCGATAAAATCGGTGACTTAAAGAGTAACATGGCGAAAAGAAATCGTGGAACTTAAAACAAAGAACAGAGGGATGATGACGCTAAGAAAATACATACAAAGCAGACAGGTAAAACAATAGACAGACAATTAACAAAACACGGCGACAGTCGGGTTTCTGTTCACAAAAGACATAAAATTCACACCCAGCGACAGCATGGTTTCTGTTCGCAACACTAGAAAGACGAACAACACTGAACAGTCACTGGAACACTGCACTAAAAAGTTGGCAAATGTGACATACCACAGCCGAGAGCAGGTGGGGGGAAACTGGACAGATGATGGGAAAATAAAAAAGGGGGGGGGGAGCCGGGAAAGGAGCTGATGGAGGATGAGGACCCATAAGAGGGGTGCGGGGCGCTGGGCAGACGCGACAGGGAGTGGGGTAGGCAGAGGAGGGGAATACAAAAGGACACGGGGGGGGGGGGGGGGTTCACTGCTGCTGTGTTAGCCTTCTTTTATAGCCCGTGGACGGATTCTGATTGGTCGGCTTATGATTGGTCGGAGATTACGTACTGCTGTCGTAGACGGTGTCAATGTGTGCGCCGGTGGCGCCACCGCTTTCGTTGGAACGTAAACCTTGGAAGGAACGTCTCAGCTGCTTCTCTGCATCAGGCGCTCGTTTCGTGCACAGCTCAGATGGTATCCACTATCGCGGTTAAAGCTCTTTTGGCTCATTCTTATTTCAACAGCCTCCTTAATAACAGAATCCCAGTACGTGGAGCCATGGGACAGAATTTTTGCTTCATGGAACAATATTTTATGCTTGTTCGTGAGGCTGTGCTTAGCAATTGCCGATTTCTCCAGTTCTCTATTTTTAATATGGCGTTGGTGTTCTGCACAGCGGTCGGAAACGGTACGAATCGTCTGGCCTGTATAATTGCTTCCACACTCACAGGGAATATTATAAACTCCAGGGACCCTGAGGCCGAGATTGTCCTTAACAGGCCGCATCAGCTCCTTAATTTTCTGAGGAGGGCGAAAAATCGGTCTTATACCTCGTCCACGCAGGACTCTTCCTATTTTGCTGGAAATCGCGCAACAAAAAGGAAGAACCGCAATCGGTGTTTCATCCTGTGAGTGTGCAGCATTTTCACGTTTCCTTTTCTTGGAGAACGCTGCCTTTGTTTATATCGCGTGCACCATAGCCAAACTTTCGGAACTCGTACTTCAGATGGTTAATCTCGGACCTTAAGTAGTCCTCGTCAGAAACAGTTTTTGCTCTATATACCAACTTGTTCCAAACGGCTCTCTTCTGAGCAGAATGATGGGAACTCTGAGCATTCAGCTTGTGAGCTCTGCAACATCCATGTACTAATTTATATTTACATGACAAACCCTATTTTTAGGGCTATATTTTAATTTGGACAAATGGATCTATGCAGACATTTGTAAAAACGGCGATGACACATCAGTCCATACTAATGTAAAATTGCCACCTTCTGAAGAAGACAATTTAAATTTGTTGAAATCCAGGTAAAGATTTCTTTATCCATTGCAACTGGTCGGCTGTTTATAATTTTATTATTTATCACTAAAGTCTTTTAAAAGTCTCAGGAATTACGTTAAACTGAAATAAACTCTGACTTTGGTTAATGTTTATAATGGAATAAGATTCATAAATTTATTTCTGTTACAGCGGACTGTCTATTTAGTACTTATTTTGCAAATAAAAAAATACACATCCGCAGTCACTAGACTGAATTTATTTTTAACGGTCTTATCAAGAGCCCAAAGAAAGGCATCTTATGACTGAAGGACGCGGCACGGAGCTAGAGTGGGGGGGCGGGGGGGGGGGGGGGGGGGGAGATGCCAAATGATTGGTCATGTGTGGAGAAAAACGTTCTCGAAGCAATTCTATTTACGGAAGTTGCTTGGATCTCAGGGATTCTCGAATTCGGCAGCAAACCTCCTACATGTTGTAAGCAACTAGAGGGCTTCCGCAGGCGAAGGTGGTGGTTGAAAATACGTCCTGATGGGCGGATTTGGGAGTTGTGATTGGTTTTTCTTCTTCTTTGTATGACAGTGTTGCGGCTTTACTGAATGCGCACGTGGATGGTAGGTCGAGGCTTGGTATCAGATTGCGGAGTTACCAGCAAACAAGGAGGAAGTGTTGACGAAATGGGCGTACTTAGTTAGTTACAGTTAAAGTAAACAATCTCCATTTGTTTTTAAGAAACTTCAAGTGTTTTGGTTTTTTACTGACTTCTGACCTACGATGCTAAGAACTGTTATACTATTTCAGTTCTGTGGAGACTTCTGCGAAATATACAATTGGAACTGTCTGTTAGTGTTTTAGGTCTTCCTGCCCAGTGGTGTATTCTGTTTCAAATATTCCTAAATGAAGTTTGGTTACTACAATTTCGATACCACTGACATACAGTGACCAAAATTTTATACTTGTCTTGTGGATCAAAGGGACACTACCGACACTAGTCAAGACAATTTTACAAGTTTAACTGTACTAAGGACTAATGCAAGTGCACCTATAAAAGACCCATGTTAATCAACTGTGATACAAATCGCCTAATTTGTCACACATAATCCTCATCCCAGGAGCGCTTGGACATTGGCGTGGTCATTTGTGAGAATTTTCGCGAAGCCATGATATCACGAAGAAAAAGGTCTGGACACATTTAACAGAAGCTTCACGAAATGCTTACAGAGCTTCGAGAAGACGGCTCACACTGTTCTACAATATTCAGATAAATCAGAAACATATTTAGGATTAAAGTCGTTTCTCACACGATAAGAAAATGCTGAAAAATTTTAGCTAGCTGACGCTCAAGAAGAAGGATGTAAGTCTCGCGAAGAACTGTTTGCAAAATTTGAAGAAACTCATTTCATTGCTAAAACTGTAAGTATTCGTCATTTCTGGGTTGGTTCCGTACAAATCGTGAAGGTAATATTTAACAATGGTCTGAAAAATGAGACAAAGAGTATCGTTGTTTCCGCGCTCCAGCAGCGAATAGAACATGAAGAACCCGTTACATATAATGCAATAAAAGTCACTCTATATATATGCGACCACATATACTCACGTCAAAAAAAGTATTGCATCACCCCGGTTCCCAGACTCCTGAAGACAGACGTTGACTGTGGATATTATATCACAGATACAGTTCCTTTCACTCTTCAGAAATGTCACTAAACCCGCTCAAAGATGTAAACAACCATGCATGAGCAGCGCCTATTAGACGGAGGGGGTCAGACAGCTGATCGGTTCCAGTCATTCAACCAGGAAGGAGGTACCCGGCTCGTGTTGTCTGTCGTTCAAACATGCCCAGACAGTCAATACCGCATTTCGATCGCGACCGCATTGTTACTTTGAGCCAGGAAGGGCTCTCAACAAGGGAAGTGTCCATGGGTCTCGGAGTGAACCAAGGCGATGTTATTCGGACATGGAAAAGATACAGAGAGGCAGGAACTGTCGATGACATGCCTCGCTCAGGCCGCCTAAGGGTTACTACTGCAGTGGATGTCCGCTACTACGGATTATGACCACGAGGAACCCTGATCGCAACGCCACCATGTTGAATAATGTTTTTCGTGCAGCCACAGGACCTCGTCTTACGACTCAAACTGTGCGCAATGCGCTGCATGATGCACAAATTCACTTTCGACGCCCATGACGAGGTCCATTTTTGCAACCACGACACCATGCAGCGCGGTAAGGATGGGCCTTAACAACATGCCGAATGGACCGCTCAGGATTGGCATCACGTTCTCTTCACCGATGAATGTCGCATATGCCTCCAACCAGACAATCGTCGGAGACGTGTTTGGAGGCAACCCGGTCAAGCCCCCCGCCTTAGGCACACTGTCCAGCAAGTGCAGCAAGGTGGAGGTTCCCTGCTGTTTTGGGGTGGCATTATGTGAGGCCGACGTACGTTGCTGGTCGTCATGAAAGACGCCGTAACGGCTGTACGTTAGGTGAATACCTTCCTCCGACCGAAAGTACAACCATATCGGCTGCATATTGACGAGGCATTCATCTTCATGGACGACAATTCGCGTCCCAATCGCGCACATATTGTGAACGACTTCCTTCAGGATAACGACATCGCTCGACTAGAGTGGCCAGCATGTTCTCCTGACATGAACCTTATCGGACAAGCCTGGGATGGATTGAAAAGGGCTGTTTATGGACTACGTGACCCACCAACTACTCTGATGGATCTACGTCGAATCGCCGTTGAGGAGTGGGACAATCTGGACCAACAGTACCTTGATGAACTTGTGGATAGTATGCCACGACGAATACAGGCATACATCAGTGCAAGAGGACGTGCCACTGGGTATTAGAAGTACCGGTGTGTACAGCAATCTGGACCACCACCTCTGATGTCTCGCTGTATGATGGTACTACATGCAATGTGTGGTTTTCATGAGCAATAGAAAGGGCGGAAATGATGTTTATATTAATCTCTATTCCAATTTTCTGTAAAGGTTCCGGAACCGAGGTGATGCAAAACTTTTTTGATGTGTGTATGTAATTACAGCTGTGACTGCCAATGATTCCTTCAGTAGTATGTGGTGTAAGTTGAGAATTTGGGTCTGAGGGGAGGTGTCCTAGGGTAGTTCGTGCGATTATGGTGACGACGGTATCAGGATGGTATACTGGTCTATGCATCTTCCTAGTAAGTGGGGGACCTGGGTTCGAATTTTCAACTTCCTCCATTGATATCAATCAATTCCCACTCGCAGCTAATGTCTTGAATTCCTTTGTGTCTTTTTAAATCACTCTGTGTCACATACACACACACATAGTGATTTGCAGAAAATGAACAAATAAGTAGATAAGTGTGTGAATCTACGCATGCGTTCATGCTTTTCAGAGATCCTGGGTACTTTCGTTGTTGCAAGTCCGTTCACGTGGAATTCGAAGAGTGGGACATAGGGAGGGGGCAGTAGCCATAATGATACACTTTTGTGACTAATCTGTCGTTCCCAGAGGTTGCCATGTGCAGCTCCAAACTGTGTATCACTCCGCGGGCCGCTTAGAATATAAAGTGAGTGCGTTCTGAAGAAAGGCTCCAGCACGGACGGAGAATTTTTCTCCTACTCTCACAAGTAGGTTACTACGGTTTAACAAGGAGAGCTGCCCCTGGGGTTTCGATTTAGCTTGCTAGACATGCAGACATTGACAAAGTGCTGTCGGAACATCTAACACCTGACGTGAGGATCTTTTCCTGTGTTTCTGACATCTCAGACTACCTTGTCCCAGAATCTAGAGCTCTTCGAAGTGATTACGTGCAGTTCGCTAACTGACAGACCTTCAGCCAGCCGCTTTTCTCCAACTCAGGGATTAATGAAATTCAGAGTGCAAGTTGGTACGCCTTTTTAACTCACAGATGAGAGTGTTAATGTCTGTTCCTTCCGAATAGTAACAAGCATTCATGTCTGTATTCAAACATCGGTGACTGACTTTCAAAGATGTCGCCAGATTTCGATGGGAAAGATCGATTACTCGACGTGACGAATCGATGAGTCTACGTGGAAAGATGAGCCGTAGTTAACACTCCTGTATGATTGGAAACAATACGTGGCCTTTAATAGTAAATAGCGTATGCATTCATTCTGCATCCATTATAAAGCACTGTATATAGATTAAAATCGTGTAAGGCGTCAGTAAACGATTCTAAATAATCTGGGTGCAATATCTCACCAAAGCGATTTACCGAATGCACGTCGACAATGTAGAGGGTAACCAACCACATAATGATCAATTGCCACTGCAGTGCTCCAGAGTCCAAATCATGATTATTGGCTCACTTTCAGCAGCTCAGAAATTGACTAATATTCTCACAGTCCCCAAGAACTTAGAACTACTTAAACCTGACTAACCTAAGAACATCACACAACACCCAGTCATCACGAGGCAGGGAAGGATACCTGGTAATCATGTTCGACGCACTAATTGTCCTTCCCCATGACAACCGTATTAATATTACACTACTGGCCATTAAAATTGCTACACCAAGAATAAATGCAGATGATAAACGGGTATTCATTGTACAAATATATGGTACTAGAACTGACATGTCATTACATTTTCACGCAATTTGGGTGCATAGATCCTGATAAATCAGTACCCGGAACAACCAACTCTGGCCGTAATAACGGCCTTGATACGCCTGGGCATTGCATCAAACAGAGCTTGGATGCAGCTTCAACACGATACCACAGTTCATCAAGAGTAGTAACTGGAGTATTGTGACGAGCCAGGTGGTCGGCCACCATTGACCAGACGTTTTCAATTGGTGAGAGATCTGGAGAATGTGCTGGCCAGGGCAGCAGTCGAACATTTTCTGTATCCAGAAACGCCCGAACAGGACCTGCAACATGCCGTCGTGCATTATCCTGCTGAAATGCAGGGCTTCGCAGTGATCGAATGAAGGGTAGAGCCACGGGTCGTATCACATCTGAAATGTAACGTCCACTGTTCAAAGTGGCGTCAATGCGAACAAGAGGTGACCGAGACGTGTAACCATACCATCACACCGGGTGACACGCCAGTATGGCGATGACGAATACACTCTTACAATGTGCGTTCACGGCGATGTCGCCAAACACGGATGCGACCATCATGATGCTGTAAGCAGAACCTGGATTCGTCCGAAAATATGACGTTTTGCCATTTTTCCACCAAGGTTCGTCGTTGAGTACACCATCGCAGGCGCTCCTGTCTGTGATGCAGCCTCAAGGGTAACCGCAGCCATGGTCTCCGAGCTGATAGTCCATGCTGCTGCAAACGTCGTTGAACTGTTCGTGTAGATGGTTGTTGTCTTGCAAACGTCCCCATATGTTGACTCAGGGATCGAGACGTGGGTGCACGATCCGTTACATCCATGCGGATAAGATACCTATCATCTCACAACAACGTTTCACCAGGCAACGCCGGTCAACTGCTGTTTGTGTATGAGAAATCAGTTGGAAACGTTTCTCATGTCAGCACGTTGTAGGTGTCACCACCGGCGCCAACCTTGTGTGAATGCTCTGAAAAGCTAATGATTTGCATATCACAGCATCTTCTTCCTGTCGGTTAAATTTGGCGTCTGTAGCACGTGATCTTCGTGGTGTAGCAGTTTTAATGGCCAGTAGTGTATATATTGACGGTTTCTTCACCTGTTTCTGATGTGTTGCATTTTTTCGGTGTGTCATTCATTTCTTACGTTATACACATAATAACTCTAGAGCACCTACAGCATAATACAGGGTGATTCAAAAAGAATACCACAACTTTAGGAATTTAAAACTCTGCAACGACAAAAGGCAGAGCTAAGCACTATCTGTCGGCGAATTAAGGGAGCTATAAAGTTTCATTTAGTTACACATTTGTTCGCTTGAGGCGCTGTTGACTAGGCGTCAGCGTCAGTTGATGCTAAGATGGCGACTGCTCAACAGAAAGCTTTTTGTGTTATTGAGTACGGCAGAAGTGAATCGACGACAGTTGTTCAGCGTGCATTTCGAACGAAGTATGGTGTTAAACCACCTGATAGGTGGTGTATTAAACGTTGGTATAAACAGTTTACAGAGAATGGGTGTTTGTGCAAAGGGAAAAGTTCTGGACGGCTGAGAACGAGTGATGAAAATGTAGCACGCATCCAGCAAGCATTTGTTCGCAGCCCAGGAAAATCGACTCGCAGAGCTAGCAGAGAGCTGCAAATTCCACAATCAACTGTATGGAGAGTCCTACGAAAAAGGTTAGTTATGAAACCTGAACGTCAACTACCCGAGGCGATGGATCGGCCGCCAGGCAGCCCGTGACAGAGCACTTCATCACTGGCCTCCAAGAAGCCCTGATCTTACCCCCTGCGATTTTTTCTTATGGGGGTATGTTAAGGATATGGTGTTTCGGCCACCTCTCCCAGCCACCATTGATGATTTGAAACGAGAAATAACAGCAGCTATCCAAACTGTTACGCCTGATATGCTAGAGAGAGTGTGGAACGAGTTGGAGTATCGGGTTGATATTGCTCGAGTGTCTGGAGGGGGCCATATTGAACATCTCTGAACTTGTTTTTGAGTGAAAAAAAAAACCTTTTTAAATACTCTTTGTAATGATGTATAACAGAAGGTTATATTATGTTTCTTTCATTAAATACACATTTTTAAAGTTGTGGTATTCTTTTTGAATCACCCTGTATAACGGTATATTGTAATGTGAAAATTGTATATGCTTCCGTGCGTGATACCTTGGAGAACTAAAAATTTGTGACTGCCACCACAAGAAACTTTCTAAATGTGTTTGTATATTGTATCAGGAGGTACCCAGAAGTTCCATTTCAGCGAAAGTCCGATGTGGGTATATAAGCACTGAAATGTGATATTCGTTTCTCTCCGACGTGAGTGCGCTAAATGTGGAAACGTTAACTATGGCGACGTTGTTAGCAAATGCTTCCAAACAAGAGCAACGTACTGTGTTCCCTTCTTGGCTACCCAAGGACAAACACTGTCAGACATCCATCGGATAATGAAGAATGTGTATGGGCAGAATTTCTGTCGAAAATCACCGTTGAGGAATGGTGGACCATAGATTGCTGCTGCTTCATGATAACGCACGTCCCCATATCGGACATGTCGCGACGCAGAATTTACGCCAACTCAGGTGGCACACACTCAAGCACCCGTTTATAGTCCCGATTGCTCACCATGCTATTATCGCGCTTTCGGTGCCTTAAAAAAAGCGTGTCGGACGCAGGATGTACATCAGGCAGTTACGGACTTGTACACGCTGCAGGACATGGCGTTTCACCAAACGGTTGTTTTGAACCTGCTGTGTCGGTGGATGATTGCTTAATGCTCTCTCGGAGATTTCACGTGATTGACGTACCGGTTGTGGACTGTACGATCTTCAATCGGAAACTTTTTGACCGTCCATTGGTAGTAGAAGGTTGAATTATGAGTGAACAGTTGCATTTGGTCATTTATATACTAACGACTTAAAATCTCAGTTTACAAAATTTCATTAAAATGAAACCGTGACAAGACGCCTCAGACCGCAGGGCCATCCTGCGCGAGATCAGAAATAGTACTGTAGCATGCAATTTAAACGTTTTATTTACTTCCTCTGTGACACGGTCTTTCCTGATTTTGTATTCCACTGTGTTACCAGTTACAATACTTTACGGTTTCATGTACATGTTGAAAGACGTGTATCTATAATGTGACGACTGCTGTGTACACCGTCACACGCAGCACAGAGCAATAATCAGAGACGGCGCCACCAGTTAGGCATTAGCAACGAGTCGTCATAGTTTTAGACCAACTGTGCATCGCTAGTTGCCGAACAGTTACATTAGCCGACAAAATTTTAACTTTTTTCTGAAACTCGAGTGAAAGCAGTTTCTGTAAGTGTAGGCTTCCACAGCCGTTTGTCACAGTTAATATAATTCTCCTGGGCTCTTGAGTGCTTTGTCAATACAGTCAAACCTCGATATAACGAATTTCATGGGACCATGAAAATTAAACTGTTGTACCAGGGATATTGTTATAAGGAGGTTTCGTTATCCTGGCTCGGAGCAAGGAGCCATGTTTTCGTGGCTGAGAAGTACATTACTGTAGCACTTTCCTGATGAAAAATAACGTTAAAATACAAATAATGACGCACATTTTGTTCACTTCATTTATTAATACCGTACCTGTACTTTTGTGTACAGAAAAATTCACTTATTTTGCTTTGTTGATTTCTTCTTAAAGATTCTCTTGGGAATATTGTCTTCATGTCCTCTAACGCATTCAACTGCTGCGCTGAAACACGGGGAATTGAAGATGCTACTTGCTGAATTGTGTCCAAATGACCTATTAGCTCCATCAGATGAGGGGATTCCCACTTACCACATCACTGTCATCGTCAGAATCTTCATCAGGCGAATTACCCTTTAACTGCTCGATGATGGATTTGTCGGTATATGCTTCAAACACCCACGCCTCATCATTCAGTGATAAATATTGGTTCAAATGGTTAAAATGGCTCTAAGCACTATGAGACTTAACATCTGAGGTCATCAGTCCCCTAGAACTTAGAACTACTTAAACCTAACTAACCTAAGGACACCTCACACATCCATGCATGAAGCTGGATTCGAACCTGCGACCGTGGCAGCAGCGCGATTCCGGACTGAAGCGCCTAGAACCGCTCGGCCACAGCGGCCGATTGAAATAAGTATTCGACTATTGAAGCTTCTATGGTTTTACCAGTAACTACTAAATAAATCTCCAGATCACTTTGAATATCATCCGGCGTTATTTCATCCACCACAACATTCTCACCAACATGTTCACTTTCGGAAATTCTTGCATTTTTCCAGCAGTTCACAATTGCATTCGACTGTACACTGTTCCAGGAACTAGGAATCATGTCACAAACTGCTTCACATTGAAACTGTAGAGCTTGTTCACCTTTCTATCAATGTTTGCGATCACGTGTTGAACTAAACGTGAGCGGTATTTTGTCTTAAAGTTCTTAACTGTCCCCATATCTAGTGTCTGAAGAATCGAAGTACAGCTCGGGGGGAAATAGCATAGTGCAAAGTTCTTCAACGCTGGCAAGCTGTCATACGCACTACAATTATCCACCAGCAATGCAATTTTCTTATTCTTCATAGACATCTCTTTATCAAGCGAAAGCAGCCACTCGCTAAAAAGAGTAGACGTTCTCCATGCTTTTCTATTTGCCTTGTAATTGACTGCAGTAAAAGAAATCACTTTTACAATACGACTGTTACAAAACATTAGAGCTGAAACTATACTGTACTGAATTACCATATAAACTGAAGGAAGGTATAATAAAATGTATGTACCCTAGATATGGGGTTGCTAGTCCCCCATCGGGCGCCTCCCCGGGTGGCGGATTGGGGAATGCTCTCCAGATATGGGGGGTACCGGGGAAATAAAATACCCGGGGTGGACCAAAACTAGCACGGGTAGGGAAGACTCGTTAAGCCATGGTGAAGGCAAATCCCTAGGGGTAGAGTACCCCAAAATCAAGACTCCTGGTCCTCCAGGTTGGGGGTTGTGCAGAGGGCTACCAACCCACTCATGTAAAACAATGGCCGGTCAGGACACTCAAGGTATGCCTCGGAAACAGGACAGAATTTACTGGAACAGAAATTGGCAAAGTTACAAGGATTTCTCTTTTGGTTCGTGGAATGTCAGAAGTTTATACCGCCCAGGAAGCGCACAAATACTAATAAACGAACTAGGAAAATACAAGGTACAACTGGTAGCGCTCCAAGAAATAAGATGGCAGGGAACGGGATCAATGAAAATAGGAGACGGGACAATAATGTATGGAGACTGCGGTCAGCGCCATGAATTTGGAACGGGCTTTTACATTCATAAAACAGCAATTGACACAATAAAGGAATTCAAATCAATTAATAACCGAATATCACACATTACAGTTCAGGCTCAGTGGTTTGATATTACATTTATAAATGTTCATGCACACACAGAAGATAGGGAAGATGACGTGAAAGAAGGATTTTATAGTCAACTGGAACAGACATATAATTCAATAAGTAGACATAACGTAACAATAGTGTTAGGAGACTTTAATGCCAAAGTAGGAAAAGAAGAAATCTACAAACCAACCATTGGGAATTACAGCTTACATGATGAAAGTTCAGAGAATGGTGTGCGACTCATAAACTTTGCAATGGCAAATGGTCTCACATTAAGCAGCACAAAATTCCAACACAAACGCATTCATTTAGGGACATGGATATCACCAGATGGAAAAGTAGTGAACCAGATTGACCATGTCGCCATCCAAAGACGATTTCAAAACAGTATTAAAGACGTTAGAACTTTTAGGGGAGCAGATTGTGAGACAGATCATATGTTAATCATAGCTCAAATGAAAATAAAGCTAAAAAAGAAACAAAGTACAAATAGGGTTGAAATTAAAAGGTACGATGTAGAAAATCTGGCAGAAGAAAAAATAAAAGAAAACTTTAGGAAAGAAATAGAAATTAACCTATCGGAATCTAGACTGACACATAGTGACCAGCAAGACGTGGAAAGTAGATGGAGACACCTCAGAAACAGTATTCAAGATGTAGCTTCCAAAACTATAGGTAAAAGAAAACGAACTAGCAAAATCTGGTTTAATATAAAGTGCCAAGAAAGAGTACTGGAGAGGCAAAATGCGAGGAAGGCATGGTTACAAGACATGGACAATATTATACTAAAGGAGAGATACTATAAAATCCGCAAGGAAACACAACGAACTCTAAGACAAGAGAAGAGAAAACACTACAACAACATGGTAAGAGAAGCGGAGGATGATTTCAAGCATCACAGAGCAAGGCAGATGTACCAGAATATAAAAAAGTCCTTGGGAAAATTCACTAAAAGGGAACAGTTTATAAAGGACCATAATGGGAAAATACTTACAAACAAGAATGACATACAAGAAACATGGAAGACATACTTTACACAGCTGCTCAACTGCAATGATCCACAATATTACTTTACATTTGAAGTACTAGATACAGTTGATATACAAGTCAACACACCATCAGTAAATGAAATAAGACAAACAATAAAGAAATTAAAGAACAACAAGGCCTGTGGGGAAGACCAGGTATATGCTGAGCTTTTAAAAAATGGAGGACCACAATTGGAAATAGAACTACATTCCTTAATTGAAACAATTTGGGAGACAGAAAACATACCGGCCGATTGGAAAACTGCAATTACACTCCTGGAAATTGAAATAAGAACACCGTGAATTCATTGTCCCAGGAAGGGGAAACTTTATTGACACATCCCTAGGGTCAGATACATCACATGATCACACTGACAGAACCACAGGCACATAGACACAGGCAACAGAGCATGCACAATGTCGGCACTAGTACAGTGTATATCCACCTTTCGCAGCAATGCAGGCTGCTATTCTCCCATGGAGACGATCGTAGAGATGCTGGATGTAGTCCTGTGGAACGGCTTGCCATGCCATTTCCACCTGGCGCCTCAGTTGGACCAGCGTTCGTGCTGGACGTGCAGACCGCGTGAGACGACGCTTCATCCAGTCCCAAACATGCTCAATGGGGGACAGATCCGGAGATCTTGCTGGCCAGGGTAGTTGACTTACACCTTCTAGAGCACGTTGGGTGGCACGGGATACATGCGGACGTGCATTGTCCTGTTGGAACAGCAGGTTCCCTTGCCGGTCTAGGAATGGTAGAACGATGGGTTCGATGACGGTTTGGATGTACCGTGCACTATTCAGTGTCCCCTCGACGATCACCAGTGGTGTACGGCCAGTGTAGGAGATCGCTCGCCACACCATGATGCCGGGTGTTGGCCCTGTGTGCCTCGGTCGTATGCAGTCCTGATTGTGGCGCTCACCTGCACGGCGCCAAACACGCATACGACCATCATTGGCACCAAGGCAGAAGCGACTCTCATCGCTGAAGACGACACGTCTCCATTCGTCCCTCCATTCACGCCTGTCGCGACACCACTGGAGGCGGGCTGCACGATGTTGGCGCGTGAGCGGAAGACGGCCTAACGGTGTGCGGGACCGTAGCCCAGCTTCATGGAGACGGTTGCGAGTGGTCCTCGCCGATACCCCAGGAGCAACAGTGTCCCTAATTTGCTGGGAAGTGGCGGTGCGGTCCCCTACGGCACTGCGTAGGATCCTACGGTCTTGGCGTGCATCCGTGCGTCGCTGCGGTCCGGTCCCAGGTCGACGGGCACGTGCACCTTCCGCCGACCACTGGCGACAACATCGATGTACTGTGGAGACCTCACGCCCCCCGTGTTGAGCAATTCGGCGGTACGTCCACCCGGCCTCCCGCATGCCCACTATATGCCCTCGCTCAAAGTCCGTCAACTGCACATACGGTTCACGTCCACGCTGTCGCGGCATGCTACCAGTGTTAAAGACTGCGATGGAGCTCCGTATGCCACGGCAAACTGGCTGACACTGACGGCGGCGGTGCACAAATGCTGCGCAGCTAGCGCCATTCGACGGCCAACACCGCGGTTCCTGGTGTGTCCGCTGTGCCGTGCGTGTGATCATTGCTTGTACAGCCCTCTCGCAGTGTCCGGAGCAAGTATGGTGGGTCTGACACACTGGTGTCAATGTGTTCTTTTTTCCATTTCCAGGAGTGTATATGCCCCATCTTTAAGAAGAATGATCCCCTTGTCTGTGATAACTACAGAGGAATTGCCCTACTCGATGTCACGTATAAAATTTTGTCGATGTGTGTACTACACAGACTGATTCCCATAACCGAAGAACTGATTGGGGACTACCAATGTGGTTTCCGCACTAACAGATCCACTTTGGATCACTTATTCACATTGAGACAAATAAATGAGAAGGCATGGGAATTTAATGTAGATATCCATATTCTATTTATAGACTTCAAGAAGGCCTATGATAGCATACACCGACAGACACTCTTAAACACCATGAAAGAATTTGAAATACCATTAAAATTAATCAAATTAGTTAAAATGTGTTTGGAAGAAACCATATGCAAAGTTAAGACACCTGCAGGAGAGACTGAAAATTTTAAGGTGTACACTGGACTGAGACAAGGGGATGCCATCTCACCTATTCTATTTAATATTATCTTAGAGAAGATTGATAGAGAATTCACCAAAACTAATCCACAAGGGATCCAACTGCAGGGACAGAACATTACTAGACTTGCTTATGCAGATGATGTAGCCTTAATAAGCACTTCAAAAGCTGAATTAATCAGGATGATGCAAAATTATTACAAAATAGCTGAGAAAGCTGGACTTCATGTGAATGAAGAAAAGACAGAATATCTAGTCATAAGTAAAAAACTCCAAAAGAATACACCACTGACCGTAAATGGTCTCACGTTCAAGGCAGTTGACCACTTCAAGTACTTAGGGAGTCTTTTTAGCAGAGACAATAGAGCAGAAATAGAAATAGACGCCCGTCTAGCAGCAGCTAATAGAACTTTTTACAGCTGTATCAAAATTTTAAGGATGAGATCACTTAGTACTGAATTCAAAATCCGTTTTTATCAGTCAACTATTGTACCAGTAGCATTATATGGATGTGAAGCTATTACATTCAGGAAAAAAGATGAAGAAAAACTGTTGATATTTGAAAGAAAAATACTAAGAAAAATATTTGGACCAATCGTCGATGAAAATGTCATGGAGTGGAGGATAAGGAAAAATGAAGAACTACGGGAGCTGTACAAACATAGTACCATTGTGGAAATGTTAAAGAAGAGAAGACTGAACTGGGCTGGTCATGTAGCAAGGATGCCGGAGAACAGGCTACCCAAAATAGCATCCACTAAGAAATTAGAAGGAAAGAGAAGAAGAGGAAGACCTCGAATTAGGTGGATGGAGAATATCCGGGAAGATGCAGCTAGGATGGGCATCAACTCTGATTGGACAACAATTTCCCTGGATAGAAATAATTGGAAGAGGCTCGTAGAGTAGGTGTATGGTCGATAAGGCCTTAGCCACGTGTAAAGTAAAAAAAAATGTACCCTCTTACCTGGTAAGCTTCTTACATTTCTGAAGCACCGTGGGTTTGCTGATCGTCCGATCACCAGTGGTGTCAATTTATGGGTCCCTGATGCGTTGCTGCTGAGAACAGTTAGGCGTACCTTAGACTGCTTCCCTCCTTTACACTTTTCTCCTCTAAAGGCCATCGTCTTCTCTGGCATCAGTTGATAAAACAATCCCGTCTCATCTGCGTTGTAGAAGTTTTCAGGACTGTATTTTTCTAACAGTTTACACATAGTGTCTTTCCTTCAAAATTCTGCATCACCTAAAGGTGCTGATTTTTCTTCTCCTGAAATCAATTTAAAAATGATCCCATGCCTGTCCTTAATCTTTACAACCATCCGTTACTTGCCTTAAAATTAGAATCGCCAAGCAACTTAGCGAAATCTAAGGCTTTTTGACATGTCAACGGACCACTAATTGGTACATCCTGCTCACGCTTCTCATTAAACCATCGTAGTGTAGCACTGTCCACATCGTCAGCAGCAGCTGTCTTCATTGTTCTTCTTGAAGGGTTAAATTTGCCACCAACAAAACTTCCATCAGTTTCTTTCGTTTTTTAAGGAATGTAGCTAACGTTGATTGTGGAAGTCCATACTTCTTCGCCACCTCTACTTGTTTCTTTCCGTTACCAATGTCTTTGAAAACCTCCATTTTTGTCTCCAAACTTATTGTTTCAGAGTTCCAGCCATTGTCAAATCTTAGCGAAATCCAAATCGTTTACATCAACTAAAAACATTCATAGATTGCAAAAATCACGGAGATAAGATGCGTATGAGCCCAGCAAAACACTTCTGTCTGTTACTGAAGCTCAACAATGGACAAACTAAACATTCCTTCAAACTAGCTCTTTGACGCTTGCTGCTGAGCACAGCTCGCCCGCGGCTGTACGCCATTCTCTTTACCGCTACAATAAATGCAGTACTGTAGTATGTAGAGAAGCTTCTGGAAATAAAGCGTCGAAAGTTTAGTAGCTAAATAAACAATACCTACCGCTATAGTGAGCTTCTTAGAAGTAGGAAATAATAAACTCCTCGAAATTTTGTCTTCTTTATATCAGGGTGTTGCTAAATTTGCTTCGTCGTTGTAGTGAGGTGTAATTAACATAGTACATATAGGAAATCAGTCGGGGCCATATAAAAATTATCGCTGTTCCCGGGTTTATCGTTGTATTTGTAATCGTTATACGGAGCTTTGACTGTATACACAACTGTCCGACGCACAAAGCCCTGAAGAAGGCCACTTGCAATAGTGACCGAAACGTCGGACAATTTTATTTATTGACAATGCGGTCAACAGCCCAGAAGAATTTTATTGATACTAATCTGTATGTTTTCAGGTACGCTGGTAACGAAAATGTTAATGAAATTGCAAGATTAGCTGTCGTTTTGAAGTTATGATACCTTTACGTTACTGCCTACATAAGTTTATGCGTGTATTTACCCTGGTATTATCACTCGGAGGAAGGTCACTAAAGGCGCAGTCGCTTTGCATGGCGTTTTTTAGTCTTCTGCTGGTGATTCCCTGATTAGTATCGATCAGTAATCGGTTAACATTGATACATAAGACTTTTCCTGGTACCTTATTTCCATGTCCGAAATTTGTTAGTGGAAGCGTTCTTCGTGCTCGTCGGTTACAGCATCACAGTTGTCAGGAAATAAGTTCAAGTGGGAATCTAGGAACTGTAACTTTAAGGCCATGTCCGCAGCTCGTGGTCGTGCGGTAGCGTTCTCGCTTCCCGCGCCCGGGTTCCCGGGTTCGATTCCCGGCGGGATGAGGGATTTTTCTCTGCCTCGTGATGACTAGGTGTTGTGTGATGTCCTTAGGTTAGTTAGATTTGAGTAGTTCTAAGTCTAGGGGACTGATGACCTCAGATGTTAAGTCCCATAGTTCTCAGAGCCATTTGAACCATTTGAACTTATGTTCGTGGATTCAAGAAGTGCTTCGTGCATAACACTGTGAGACCCTGGTTCAGCTGACTGAAGTTTAGGCCACTCTTTCTTTTTATGAAGTGCTTTGGCGCGGCTCTCCCAGAGGCACAGCAAGCAACAGAATTTCTTGTAGCCGTGTTGTAACCCAAGTAATGTGCCTATGACTTTCAGGCCCCCGGAAATCTTCCATTTCGATTTGTCATAATTAAGTCGCAATAACAGTTGTTTCATCTTACCATGTGTTTCTTTCTTATAAGGTGCATACAAATTGGAATCGATGATGACATGTTGTCATGATGCAGTAGCACGTACTTGAGACTTACTTTGGAAAAGTCAATGAGTAATGTCCACTGATCACTATTGTAGTCAATGCCCATAGCTGCCATTATTCCCTGTAAAATGTAAGGAATGGCATATGGCTGTTACGGAACGGAATCACATTTACCATATTACCAAGACAATTCCACTGTTGTAGTTTTGACGCCTCCATTTCAGCTTTACCTTTCAGCAATTCCAGGTATTTTACTAGGTCGTTATGTTCACACTGTGTTATTTTATGACACACTAAACACTCATCGATACAGACAAAATCAGGCTCTTTCCAAGAACCGGGATTTGAAGGTGATGGTGCAGCCACCACACTCAGCCAGCTCTACCACCCTCGTCACTCCCTCAATCAGGCGGGGCAGGAACAGCAAGTCCGTCTCCGTGAGGCACTGGTCGCAAGGTCGACGGTATGTTAGGATATGTCAAGGAAGACTTTTTATTTTTGAAAATACCATGTGTTAATAGGTTAGTCATACGAAAGTAACAATCATTCACTTCGGTTGATGGTTCTCGTCAGATTACGGGTATAACAAAGCCTATGGAAGATCTTTTACGATTCAGTGACGAATGAGGATTCGAGACACCGAATATGCAACATCTATGACGAGTCCAGGGCTTGTCCCGGTTCTCGAATTCTCTGTCAGACTACAGTCTGTACGCCTTACTAATATACACTACTGGCCATTAAAATTGCTACACCAAGAAGAAATGCAGATGATAAACGGGTATTCATTGGACAGGTATATTATACTAGAACTGACATGTGATAACATTTTCACGCAAGTTGGATGCATAGATCCTGAGAAATCAGTACCCAGAACAACCACCTCTGGCCGTAATAACGGCCTTGATACGCCTGAGCATTGAGTCAAACAGAGCTTGGATGGCGTGTACAGATACAGCTGCCCATGCAGCTTCAACACGATACCACAGTTCATCAAGAGTAGTGACTGGCGTATTGTGACGAGCCAGCGGCTCGGCCACCATTGACCAGACGCTTTCAGTTGGTGAGAGATCTGGAGAATGAGCTGGCCAGGGCAGCAGTCGAACATTTTCTGTATCCAGAAAGCCCCGTGCGGGACCTGCAACACGCGGTCGTGCACTATCCTGCTGAAATGTAGGGTTTCGAAGGGATCGAATGAAGGGTAGAGCCACGGGTCGTAACACATCTGAAATCTAACGTCCACTGTTCAAAGTGCCGTCAATACGAACAAGAGGTGACCGAGACGTGTAACCAATGGCACTCCATACCATCACGCCGGGTGATACGCCAGTATGGCGATGACGAATACACGCTTCCAATGTGCGTTCACCGCGATGTCGCCAAACACGGATGCGACCATCATGATGCTGTAAACAGAACCTGGATTCATTCGGAAAAATGACGTTTTGCCATTCGTGCACACAGGTTGATCGATGAGTACACCATCGCAGGCGCTCCTGTCTGTGATGCAGCGTCAAGGGTAACTGCAGCCATGGTCTCCGAGCTGATAGTCCATGCTGCTGCAAACGTCGTCGAACTGTTCGTGCAGATGGTTGCTGTCTTGCAAACGTCCCCATCTGTTTACTCAGGGATCGAGACGTGTCTGCACGATCTGTTAGAGCCATGCGGATAAGATGCCTGTCATCTCGAATGCTAGTGATACGAGGCCGTTGGGATCCAGCACGACGTTCCGTATTACCCTCCTGAACCCACCGATTCCATATTTCGCTAACGGTCATTGGATCTCGACCAACGCGTGCAGCAATGTCGCGATACAATAAACAGCAATCGCGATAGTCTACAGTCCGACTTTTATCAAAGTCGGAAACGTGATGGTACGCATTCCTCCTCCTTACACGAGGCATCACAACAACGTTTCACCAGGCAACGCCGGTCAACTGCTGTTTTTGTATGAGAAATCGGTTGGAAACTTTTCTCATGTGAGCACGTTGTAGGTGTCGCCAACGGTGCCAACCTTGTGTGAATGCTCTGAAAAGCTAATCATTTGCATATCACAGCATCTTCTTCCTCTCTGTTATATTTCGAGTCTGTAGCACGTTATCTTCATGGTGTAGCAATTTTAATGGCCAGTAGTGTATGACGTTAAAGGCCTTCTCTGCGATTTCAGTGTATCCTGTCAGCACTGTTTTTGTACTTGCGAGGCATATTGAATTACAGGAATTACAATGCTGACACGCACTAAGTGCACCTCAGTTACATGTTCTTCCAACACACGAACAGAACGCAGCTTGTAACAGAGAGAAACTACGCTCAAATGAAACATGGTCCGTTCCTGCCTTCCTCTTTCCCTTCCCCCTATCCCTACAAGCCCGGGCTAAAATTATCGACAAAATACACACAGTTATTGTTGGCTGAAAAATCACCCTCTCTACCATCAGCGGGATTTCTAAGCCCCTATGGGAACGCACTGACAATGAATGCTAATTACATAAAAAGATTAGCACCCTCACACCTCTCCTCTTAACTTGGAAACGAGAGCTAATTGGAGTTTTTTCATGTTTTCGTTATCAGCGTTGTCGATATACGAGGGGCGTTCAGAAAGTAAGCTCCGATCGGTCGCGAAATGGAAACGACTATGAAAATCCGATAAAGCTTTGCACAGATGTGTTGGGTAGTGTCTCTAGTATAACCCCAGTTAGCATCACGTCGCTCTTCTCATTTCTGAGCTCGCAGTGAGTGAGTAAAGATGTCTAGAAAATAGTGTCTGCCGCCAAGTACGAGGGCCTGGTGAGAAATTTCGCCTGAAGCTATGCAGCTAACATTACATAACTGTCGTGCTGTTTCTTCTTCAAGACAATTCTCAGCCGCATTCTGCAGGGGCAATGAAGATGCTCCTGCATCGTTTTCAAATGGAAATGTTAGATTACCCACAATACAGTCCGCAATTGTCTCCCCCTGAGTTTCAACTCTGGTCACATGAACCGCTGTCTTTGAAGACAACATTTTGACACAGACAACGAGGTGTAGGCCAGCGTGGAGAATTGGCGGAAAGCACTGGCGGCTGCCTTCTATGATGAGGCTATTGAAAAGTTGGTACAACGCTATGACAAAAGTCTAAGTCAGAACGGCGACTACGTAGAGAAGTAGCTGAAAGGTGTAGTTAATTGTTACAAGTAAAACGTTTCTGATGTTCACTGTGGTTTCAATTTGGCAATCAATCGGAGCTTACTTTCTGAACAGGCCTCGTAGTTAACGAACATGTATTTCATCCCAGTTACATTTTCACTGTTGTCCAGTGTTATCAACAGTTGTCGCAGTCATTGCCCAGCAGCTGTCAGCGAGTGCTGGACATTCAAAGCTTAGTGTCAGTTTGTTGCACATAAAGTGGTCCTGAACTACGCAAACTGTCTACGTCTACTGCAGTCCAGACTGAAAAACTGTTAGATTAGCTGGATAACGTATACTGAGTTGGCATGTTTAAGGTGCGTGAAGTCGCACAGGTGACCTGCGAGCGTGACGTAAACGTAAGGAGACTGAGGCTACTCTTGAATATATCTCAGAAATTCTTATTTATTGACACGTTTCGGCCACGCGTCAGAACGTCAAAAAGAATGGTCTTCATACAGTGCACGGAGTAATAAGTATCTTCCGCCAACATCAGTAAAGATTAGAATAGTGTTCATACGTTTTACTACAGTGCCATCTCTGATCACCGTAAAACAAGAGATAGGATTTATCTTGTACATTATTGTATGTACATTACTGTATGGTTTTATTTGCTACTTATGACGTTGCCAGCGTTATTTGTGTCCTAGTTACGGTAGGCCTATGACAAGTTTAGTTGCAAACGCGCTAGCACGCCACATAAGTACAAAAACTACTTTTCTGTGATAGGAGGTTCGCTTTCTACTGCCTTTTACGTTGGGCGCTAAACCTATTTGGTGATTACAACAGCATCGTTCACGACAACGACTACTACTTGAGAAAGGAGAAACTACATTGGCTGATATATAGCAGTTAGATGGAAAGAAATAAGTAGTATCATAATGCCCCTACATAGCTACTCTGCAATTCACAATTAAGTGCGTTTCAGAAGGTTCATCGAACCACCTTCAAGCTATATATCTACCGGTCCACTCTCGAACAGTGCACGGGAAAAGCGAACATTTGAACCTTTCCGTGCGAGCTTTGATTTCTACCTGTGAAGGACGACGCCAACAAAATATTTCCACGCTCTGATCAGAGAGCTGCTGATTGAAATTTCGTGAGAAGATCCTGCTGCACTTAAAAACGCCTTTGTTTCAGTGACTGCCACACCAGTTCCCGTATCATATCCGTGGCATTCTCTCCCGTTTCGTGATGTTACAAAACAAGTTGCCCTTCTTTGAACGTTTTTGATATCCTCCGTCAAGCCTATGTGATCTCACACCGCACAGTAATACTCCAGATGAGAACGGACAAGCATAGTGCAAGAAGTCTCATTAGTAAACCATGTGATCGTTCCAATTTAAGTTATTCGTAATGGTAATCGCCAAGTATTTAGTTGAATTGATTTGTGTGATTTATCATGTAACCGAAACTTACCGGATTGCTTTTAGTGCTCATGAGGATAAGTTAATACTTCAGGACCTTTCAGATGCGAGAAGTAAGCAAGTGGTTTTTTTCCGCTTCAAGTATTTGACGAATAGCAATATCGTTATTTTCCTCGCTGAACATAGTTTTTTTCTTATCGCCATAAGCCCGAACTGCCAGCGTACATTTGAGGAGAATAATTTTCGTGCTAAGCTGGACGGTCTCACGATGTTTACTGATCAGTGACGCTTCACTAGCCAGCAGTTTCGACATTAGCACTAACATCCCGTTGACAGTTCCAGCTTTGCGAAGCACCAGTCGAAAAAATTGAGAATACATTTGAGGTGTTTGTCTCGGCCTGATGTCGGAAGTGAGAAAACCTCAGTGCTGGCTCAATGCGAAGCTACCCGGTATGAACAGCTAAATAATACAGACTGAGTGAGGTTCGTAATTGCGTAATTCCATGAGGATAAACCGGACATGTGCAAGTTGAACTCGCACTCTGAGAGTTCTGTACATAATACATAGTATATCAACATATTTTAATGAGTGAGTTTGCGAGTATCAAAATATGTGACATAAATGGCCATATCTTCTGATTGCATTGACTTAGAAGCTTAAACTTTGCACACTGGTAATGGAATGCAGACCATTGTATTGGCATAAATTTAAACTTGATAACTCTACCCGGTCCTGAGAAAAAGGGGTCTTAACAGATGGACAGTAAAGTGATCGTATAAGGGTTCCGTTTTTACCTATTGAGGTACGGACCCTAAAACTCGTGTGCTTTACGAGCGTATCAAAGGTTACATACATGTAATGGTAGGAATACATACACGTAAGGGTGTGAATGGAATGACAGTATTGTCACGAAGTACATAAATGGTTTGTATCCGAAGAGATGAGAAGGCTTTTCGATACCACAGGACACAACTGTATAGTATGGGCAGCTGCAGCCGTTGAAATTCGTGATAAACTGCTCGTTGGGTCAACATTTGAACACGTAGGGGAGGTCTGCTGCGGAGCTCCATGTTCAACAATGTACGATGAACGGTGTGCGCCGAAACACTCGTGCGTGCACCACCACTATGAGTTTTCAGCAGAGAAGCCACAGATCACTATCCGTCGTACCATCTAGAGCAGACAAGCCTCCGAACCCCATTTTCTGTGAAGAATCGTGGACGTCCAGCCATTTTGCGTCTAGTGGTAGTTTCACTCTCCTTCTACCTCTTTCCGGAGATGCTCACCACAGAAGCACATGAACATTCGACCAACTTCGCCGCTTTCTTGACAGCCGTTCACAGGCTCTGCCTAGTAATAATCTGCCCTTTGTCACAGTCGCTTATCTCAATGCATTTCCCCATTTGCAGCCAGTATCTTCCGTCTACAGCTTCACATGCCCACAGTGACATCCGGCGACATCCAACATCGCGGTGGGCTGTGGTCATAACGTTTTGGTTTATCAATTTTCGCTTAGAAGTAACGTTGACTAATGATTAATCTGCTGCCCAAGGCTTGCTTCCGTCTCTCATTACCTCCTTCGTATATGGGAACCCATTGAGCAATCGTTATGATGATCAGAATTGGCCACGTTTCTCAGTTCATGGAATTTATTATTCATGTCTCTTGTCAAATCTGTTTCTTAGGTATTTGAGATGACTTACTTTTAATCAGCTCAGAGTCTTCTTTTCTGTGTAGCAGGTGCATTGAGATCCGTTGTGCATGCTATCATTGATAATCTGACCATAATTGTCCCATGACAGTCCATTCCAGTTCTCTGTGTGTTTAAGACAAAGTCGTGGGTACTTGGGGTAGTCACCTTACTTCGCCACTATCCTACAGTACGGTAAATCATCTAGTAGAACAGAAGTGACATCTGGCGTTCCGCAAGATAGTGTCATAGGCTCTCCGCTGTTCCTGATTTACATAAATGATCTAGGTGATAATCTGAGCAGCTCCCTTAGATTGTTTGCAAAAGACACTGTAATTTACCATCTAGTAAAATCATCAGACGATCAATTCCAATTACAAAATAATCTAGAGAGAATTTCTGTATGGTGCGAAAAGTGGCAATTGGCACTAAACAAAGAAAAATGGGAGGTCATCCACATGGGTACTAAAAGAAATCCGAAAAATTTTGGGTATACGATAAATCGCACAAATGTAGCGGCTGTCAATTCGATTAAATACCTAGGAATTACGAGCAACTTAAATTGGAAAGACCACATTGATAATATTGTGGGGAAGGAGAACAAAGTTTGCACTTTGTTGGCAGAACACAGAAGATGCGACAAACCCACAAAAGAGATAGCCTACATTACACTTGTCCGTCCTCTGCTCCTCTATTGCTGCGCGGTATGGGATCCTTACCAGGTAAGATTGACGGAGGACATCGAAAAAGTGCAAAGAAGGGCAGCTCGTTTCGTGTTATCGCGCAGTAGGGGTGAGAGTCTCACTGGTATGATACGCGAGTTGGGGTGGCAGTCACAGGAACAAAGGTGGTTTTCTTTGCGGCGAGATCTATTTACGAAATTTCAATCACCAAATTTCTCTTCCGAATGCGAAAATATTTTATTGACACCCACCTACGTAGGGAGAAATGATCATCGTAATAAAACAAGAGAAATTAGAGCTCGAACGGAAAGATTTAGGTGTTCCTTTTTCCCGCGCGCCATTCGAAAGTGGAATGGTAGTGAAGTAGTGTTAAAATGGTTCGACGAACCCCTGCCAGGCACTTAAGTGTGAATTGCAAAGTAACCATGTAGATGTAGATGTCAACTGGTGCTCATGATTATTATGAATACTCTAATTTTGCTGTAGGTGATTGTTATCTGGGGAAATTTTACAATTGTAAGCTTTAAGATATGAACCTATTCTCTGCTAGCCATACTGGCGCATTGTATAAATATTTTTGTTGATCACTGACAACAGTGTACTGAACGACATTACATAAGTATTTATTTCATTTGCAGATAAATAATTATAGCTATTAGTAGGAGTATGTTTTTAGGTTGGTGAATATCCCCAAGGAAATCTTCATCTACATCTACATAAATACTCCGCAAGCCACTGTATGGTGCGTGGCGGAGGGTACCCTGGGCCACTACTTGTCATTTCGCCTCCTGTTCCACTCGCCAATAAAGCGAGGGCAAAACGACTGTTTGAAGGCCTCCGTATGAGCCCTAATTTCTCGTATCTTATCTTCGTGGTCCTTACGCGAGATATTCGTTGGCGGCAGTAAAATCATTCGGCAGTCAGCTTCAAGCGCCGCTTCTCTAAATTTTCTCAATAGTGTTTCTCGGAAAGAACGTAGAATTCCTACCAGGGATTCCCATTTGAGTTCCCAAGCATCTCCGTAGCACTTACGTTTTGCTCGAACCTACCGGTAACAAATCTAGCATCCCACCCCCACATTGCTTCTATGTCTTCCTTCAATCCGACCTGGTACGGATCCCAAACACTCGAGCAGCACTCAAGAATAGGACGCACCAGCGTCCTATAAGCGGTCTCCTCTACAGGTGAACCAATAAACCGAAGTCGACCACGTACCTTCCCTACCACAGTTTTCATATGCTCTTTCCACCTCATATCGCTTTACACCGTTACTCCTAGTTACTTAAACGACATGACTGTGTCAAACGGGACGCTAGGAATACTGTATCCGAACATTAAAGGCTTATTATTCCTACTCGTCGGCATTAACTTACATTTTTCCACACTTTAAGTCGTCTTTTATCTTCCTACAGCCACTCAATTTTGACACTTCACCGTGCACCACTGCATCATCAGCAAACAACAGCAGATTGCGGCACACTCTGTCTGCCAAATAATTTATGGATACAGAGAACAACAGCGGTCCTGTCACACTTCCCTGGGGCACTCCTGAAAATACTCTTGTCTCTGAATACTCGCCGTCGAGAACAACATACTGTGTTCAGTTATTTAAGAAGTCTTCAAATTACTCACATATCTGTGAACTTATTCTATATTCCTGGAAATGGAAAAAAGAACACATTGACACCGGTGTGTCAGACCCACCATACTTGCTCCGGACACTGCGAGAGGGCTGTACAAGCAATGATCACACGCACGGCACAGCGGACACACCAGGAACCGCGGTGTTGGCCGTCGAATGGCGCTAGCTGCGCAGCATTTGTGCACCGCCGGTCAGTGTCAGCCAGTTTGCCGTGGCATACGGAGCTCCATCGCAGTCTTTAACACTGGTAGCATGCCGCGACAGCGTGGACGTGAACCGTATGTGCAGTTGACGGACTTTGAGCGAGGGCGTATAGTGGGCATGCGGGAGGCCGGGTGGACGTACCGCCGAATTGCTCAACACGTGGGGCGTGAGGTCTCCACAGTACATCGATGTTGTCGCCAGTGGTCGGCGGAAGGTGCACGTGCCCGTCGACCTGGGACCGGACCGCAGCGACGCACGGATGCACGCCAAGACCGTAGGATCCTACGCAGTGCCGTAGGGGACCGCACCGCCACTTCCCAGCAAATTAGGGACACTGTTGCTCCTGGGGTATCGGCGAGGACCATTCGCAACCGTCTCCATGAAGCTGGGCTACGGTCCCGCACACCGTTAGGCCGTCTTCCGCTCACGCCCCAACATCGTGCAGCCCGCCTCCAGTGGTGTCGCGACAGGCGTGAATGGAGGGACGAATGGAGACGTGTCGTCTTCAGCGATGAGAGTCGCTTCTGCCTTGGTGCCAATGATGGTCGTATGCGTGTTTGGCGCCGTGCAGGTGAGCGCCACAATCAGGACTGCATACGACCGAGGCACACAGGGCCAACACCCGGCATCATGGTGTGGGGAGCGATCTCCTACACTGGCCGTACACCACTGGTGATCGTCGAGGGGACACTGAATAGTGCACGGTACATCCAAACCGTCATCGAACCCATCGTTCTACCATTCCTAGACCGGCAAGGGAACTTGCTGTTCCAACAGGACAATGCACGTCCGCATGTATCCCGTGCCACCCAACGTGCTCTAGAAGGTGTAAGTCAACTACCCTGGCCAGCAAGATCTCCGGATCTGTCCCCCATTGAGCATGTTTGGGACTGGATGAAGCGTCGTCTCACGCGGTCTGCACGTCCAGCACGAACGCTGGTCCAACTGAGGCGCCAGGTGGAAACGGCATGGCAAGCCGTTCCACAGGACTACATCCAGCATCTCTACGATCGTCTCCATGGGAGAATAGCAGCCTGCATTGCTGCGAAAGGTGGATATACACTGTACTAGTGCCGACATTGTGCATGCTCTGTTGCCTGTGTCTATGTGCCTGTGGTTCTGTCAGTGTGATCATGTGATGTATCTGACCCCAGGAATGTGTCAATAAAGTTTCTCCTTCCTGGGACAATGAATTCACGGTGTTCTTATTTCAATTTCCAGGAGTGTATATGGTCGTACCTTCGTCGACAGCCTGCAATGGGCACCGTGTCAAATGCTTTCCGGAAATCTAGAAATTTGGAATTTGCCTATTGCCCTTCATCCATAGTTCTCAGTATATCATGCGAGAAAAAGGCACTCCGAGTTTTGCACGAGCAATGCTTTCTAAAACCTTGCTGATTCGTGGACAGAAGCTTCTCAGTCTCAAGGAAGTTTAATATATTCAAACTGAAAATATGTTCACGTGTTCTGCAACAAGCAGAAGTTAGGAATATTGGTCTGTAACTTTGCGGATTCCGTCCATTGACCTTTCTTAGGTACTGGAGTCCCATGCTGCAAAAGCAAGCAATTAATATTTATTTTTCTCTGGGCAACACGTCAGATTCTGAACTGTGCACATGTGGACCCAAAACGGTTAGTCCGTACCGGAAGGTGTAGTGCACTTAGTGGTTCAGTTACAAAGGTGGAGAAAACATCAGCTGGTAAATTATATGATGTGTTTGGGGGAAGACTGTTAGTAGTAGAGAAGAAACAACTAACACACTGAAGTGGGTAGATATTAAGTTTCCCAATGATCACAATATCTGCACTTATACCCCTAACACTTTGTATTGTGTAAAGCAACGAGAGTCCAAGATGCTTACAGACAGCCTTCGCTGCTGTTCTTTTCCCGCCAGACTGCTGCTCTTCCACCTGATAGTAGGCTATCCGCAATCAGAGATTGTCGAAGGGGTAGCCGGTCAGCAAGTGTCTAGGACATCGTCACCGGTTTTCTCTGTACAGGTAAATTTTTAAAATTCTCACTAAAGATGGGTAGGTGTCACCGAAGGTTTTGCCGAAATGGGGGTCATAGAGGGACACTTTGTCGCTTTATTCACTCTCGTGTCGATGTCGCATCCCCCTGTGATCATATTACAGGAGCGACGATGTGTGTGGAATGTTTCTCTCCGCTACTCGTAAGAAAACCGCGTGATTTCAATGTTGGGCGTCATGGTTCTGATTTTCCATCGCAGAAGCGTCAAAAGAAAGGGCGGAACGTGGGTAAGAAGGTGTGTGAAGACGTTTCCACCGTGTGACACGTCCATATCTTCAAGCGTACGATTGTGAAACCAGCCTTACACGTCACATGAACCTGTTATCTGTGGTCATTTTCACGCATGTGTCGAAACATTGTTGTCTGAAGTATCGTAGAGACTGAAGGTGGCGTCCCAGAGGGCCATTCTTGTATATCATTGCAGAGGAAGGCTGTACGCACCTTTGTGCCAAATATACAACTTAAGCGTCACAGTGGATGGGAATCATAAGCTTTCGAAAAAGTGATCCTTTATTGTGCAGTGTAGAATGACAGAATCAGCTGAATGTATGAGGTGCTGCTATGGTGAGTCTCCTACTTAAGCAGTGAGTGACCGATTTTTACCCACTTCCTCAAATAGCCTACTGGTGTGGTTCACGTATCTATAAGCCGGCGACACTTTAACTAAGATCAAAAGTACGAAGGTCGTTTTTTTTTTTAATTGTAGGGATGAACTGCGACAACCGATCCCTGAGAGGACCACCACTAATCAAGCTAAAGTGAAATATATCAGCCGGCCGGGGTGACCGAGCGGTTCTAGGCGTTACAGTCTGGAACCGCGCGACCGCTACGGTCGCAGGTTCGAATCCTACCTTGGGCATGGATGTGTGTAATGTCCTTAGGTTAGTTATGTTTAAGCAGTTCTATGGGACTGATGACCTCAGAAGTTAAGTCCCATAGTGCTCAGAGCCATTTGAACCATTTTCAACAAGAATACTAAACTTTTACACATCTATCGTTGAAATCATTTGATTTAACTATGGACTAAATATTTTTGAAATGATTATTAATAGTAGATTCTATTTTTTTCTAGGGAGTCAGATTTTTATCTGAAATAAGTCATTAATTAAAATATGTTCCTAGTAAAAGTATGTATTCTTAGACACACAAAAATTCAGTGACATTGACTTTTGTTGAGGTTTGCGTTCTAAAACTTGAATCATCATGTAACATTATTTTTCAATACTAATACACTGAAGAGCCAAAGAAACTGGTACACCTACCTAATATCGTGTAGGTCCCCGCGAGCCCTCAGAAGTCGACTAATGTTCAAAGCAATGCTGGAGGGAATTGACTGCAGGGTTGTCCATGAATCTGTAAGAGTACAACGGGGTGGAGATCTCTTCTGAACAGGACGTTGCAAGGCATCACAGATATGCGCAGTAATGATCATGTATGGAGAATTTGGTGGCCAGCGGAAGTGTTTAAACTCAGAAGAGTGTTCCTGGAGCCACTCTGTAGCAGTTCTAGACGTGTGGGGTGTCGCATTGTCCTGCTGGAATTTCCAAAGTCAGTCGGAACGCCCGTTGGACAAGAATGGATGCAGGTAATCAGACAGAATGCTTATGCACGTGTCACCTGTCAGAGTCGTATCTAGACGTATCAGGGGTCTCATATCACTCCACCTGCACACGCTCCACACCATTACAGAGCCTCCATCAGCTTGAATAGTTCCCTGCTGACATGCAGGGTCCATGGATTTATGAGTTCGTCTTCATACACGTACACGTCCATCCGCCCGATACAATTTGAAACGAGACTCGTCCTACCAGACAACGTGTTTCCAGATATTGACTGTTCAACGTCGGTGTTGACGGGCCCAGGAGAGGCGTAAAGCTTTGTGTGGTGCTGTCATCAAGGGTACACAAGTGGGTCTTAACCTCCGAAAGCCCATATCGATGATGTTTCGATGAATGGTTCGCACGCTGACACTTGTTGATGGCCCAGCATTGAAATCTGCACCAATTTGCGGAAGGGTTGCCTTCTGTCACGTTGAATGATTCTCTTCAGCCGTCGTTGGTCCCGTTCTTGTAGGAGATTTGATGTTTTACCGGATTCCTGATATTCGTGAAATGGTCGTGCGGGGAAAATACCCATTTCATCGCTATCTCGGAGATGATGTGTCCCATCGCTCATGCGCCGACTATAACACCACGTTCAAACTCACTTAAACCGTGATAACCTGCCATTGTAGCGCCAGTAACCGATCTACCAACTGTGCCCGACGCTTTTTCTTTCATATAGTTTTTGGCGACTACAGCGCAGTATTCTGCCTGTTTACATCTCTCTGTATCCGAATACGCATACCTATACCAGTTTCCTTGGCGCTTCAGTGCATTTCCTTCATTATAAAATTTAGGAAAACATTATGTTCAGAGCTTCCATTAAAGGTGAGTCAATCCTTTCACGTGTCTTCACTTTTAAATATTCCCTGAAATAAATTGTTTCTACTCGAAATACTTATCATCAGCTACGTGCAAACTAAACATTGAGAATACTGTTTCGAAAATTACAGTTTAACAAGGAAATGTGATATTTTTGTGTATAGTGTATATGTCTTATGTACGTAAAGAAAGAAGAAGGAGAAAGAATAGTATGTGTTTGGAGTGGTATTGGAACGAGTAAAGCTACTACACCTTGCTACTTTTCAGAATCGCTTCGAGCGACCACAATAAGATTATGGTTCATCTTAAGAAGCCTGCGGCTCCTCAGCAACATTAAACCTGAACCAGATACGCATTCAGCAACGGAAGAAGAGAATGGAACCGTCTGAAGAACCCAACTACTTTACAATTTCTGGTGGCAGTTTCCAATATGTAGTGGTGTGAGACTTAGCGGACCTATACTCCCTCCACGGAGTAGAACAGTTGCAGTATATGTATGAATATCTCACAAAACTTCAGCATGGTATGAGGAATCGATCACAGGCTATGGGCTTAAAGAGAGGTTATCGAAGAACTCTGGGACAAACTGAAAGTTCAAGGATACTGTTACTTTATAGGGAGGTCCAAGAGATTGCCCAAAAAAGCAATTTAAAGCACGCTAGTAAAGAAATGGGTAACTTTATTGCCAAAACTTGGAAACGAAGCCCTAAGGGACCTCTTTAGTAAAAGAAAAAATAAGTCGTCCTCGATAAGGAAGCGATGTGGTACACTGATATACCGAAGACGTCGACGAACGGCTGTTGTGTATTTAGAACCGGAAGACCTAAAGTGAAATGTGGCGTTTTTAGGTCGTCTCAGGCATCGATGGCTATAGATCTGCCGAAGGATAATCCTGGGAATTCTCTTCTTGAAGGCTAAGGAGACGGTGACGCTAGAGACCTTGAGGGGGGGGGGGGGGGGAGAGGGAAATGCTGTAAGACGAGCAGGGGTGGTTCGAAGTGGCTGGCCTTGTGAAAGATGCTTACATCTCCATCTGATCGCCTCAGAGTTTAGTGCATTGGTAGAAAAACACGCACTGGCTGCAAGTGTCAGATACACATAGCGTATTACTCGGTTTGGTGCTGAATGTGAGTGCTGAATGTGGAAACCTCTGCATAACACGTGTACAGAATGTATAATCTCATAACCTTAGCAATTTAATACAATATTACTACGTATTAAATGCTACACGGTGATAATAAAGTAATAAATGTGCGCAACAGAGCATCGGGCATTTAAGTGTAGTGTGGCAAGTTAACGCCTGCATCGTAATTCTCAATTACTTGTACACTGAAGCGCCAAAGAAACTGGTATAGGTATGCGTACTCAAATACAGAGGTATGTAAACAGGCGGAATACGGCACTGTTGTCGGCATTGCCAATATAAGACAAAAAGTGTCTGGTGCAGGTGGTGGATCGGTTACTGCCGCTACAATGGCTGGTTATCAAGATTTAAGAGAGTTTGAGTGTTATAGTCGGCGCACGAGCGAAAGGGACACAACACCTCCGAGGTGGCGATAAAGTGGGGATTTTCCCGTACGACCTTTTCACGAGTGTTCCGAGAATATCAGGAATCCGGTAAAACATCAAATCACCGACATCGCTGCGGCCTGAAAAAGATCCTGCAAGATCGGGAGCAACGACGACTGAAGAGAATCGTTCAAACTGACAGAAGTGCAACCCCTCCTCAAATTGCTGCAGAATTCATTGCTAGGCATCAAAAAGTGTCAGCGTGTGAACCATTCAACGAAAGATCACCGATTTGGGCTTTCGGAACCGAAGGCCCACTTGTGTGCCCTTGATGACTGCACGACATAAAGCATTACGCCTCGCCTGGGCCCGTCAACACCGACGTTCGACCGTCAATAACTGGAAACATCTTGCCTGGGCGGACTGATCGCGTTTCAAATTGTATCGATCACATGGACGTGTGCAGGTATGGGGACAACCTCATGAATCCATGGACCCTGCATGTCAGCAGGGGACTGTTCAAGCTGGTGGAGGCTCTGTAATGGCTTGGGGCGTGTGCAGTTGGAGTGATACGGGACCTCTGATACGTCTAGATACGACTCTGACAGGTGACACGTACGTAAGCGTCCTGTCTAATCAGCTCCGTCCATTCATGTCCATTGTGCATTCCGACAGACTTCGGCAATTCCAGCAGGATAATGCGACACTCCACACGTCCAGAATTGCTACAGAGTGGCTCCAGGAACACTCTTCTAAGATTAAACACTTCCGATGGCCACCAAACTCCCAGATATGAACGTTGGTGAGCATATCTGGGATGCCTTGCAACGTGTTGTTCAGAAGAGATCTTCACCGCATCATACTCTTACGGATTTATTCATAGTCCTGCAGGATTCATGGTGTCTTCCCTCCAGCAATTCTTCAGAAATTAGTCGAGTCCATGCCACGTCGTGTTGCGGCACTTCTGCGTGCTCGCGGTGGCCCTGCACGATATTAGGCACATGTACTAGTTTCTTTGGCTCTTCAGTGTCATATGCACGGTCCTGTCGTATGAATGTGACCACAACCTGTTTTCGCCGTCAGCGTGCAATAACCACTCACAACCGGCAGGCAGCAGCACTAACAGTGGATAGCGTATAAAGCGTGTTGCGGGGGGGGGGGGGGGGGGAGGAGAGAAACATTGCAGTCATTGTAATGCGGAAACGCAGCGATATGTGCCACCGTGGTTAACGTATACTATGCATCGCAAAATGGCACTATCCCAAACCAGCGCCAGGCAACTGTGGTGCACCATGGGACAGATGACAGTGGCAACGACGACTGCAGATATGCGCACAGGCATATAGACGCGCAACTATTGCTGAAGTGCCCGCCCAAATGAACCAAGGGGCTATAAACAGTGTCCCCTGAACGACTGTTCAGCGATCGGTGCTGCGTATGGGCATACGCAGCTGACTACTGGTTCATGCACCCGTGCTGACTGCTGTATATCGGTGACGAAAGCAGAAATTTGAACGCCAGTACGGCAACTGGACGTCCACTGAGTGGCTACAGGTGGCCTTTTCAGACTAATCACGTTTTATGCTCCATCAGACAGATGGCCCACCTGTCAACCAGGAGGGACCATTATTGTCTGTCGAAAGACAGAATCTCGTCATTCTGGAAGGCACAACGGATCAACACAAATACATGTATCTATCCTTTGGGGAACATGTTCACCCGTACATATGGTTTGTTTTTCCTCGGCATGACGGCATCTTAACACCAAGACAGTGCAACGTTTCACACAGGTCGTAGTGTACGTGCGTGATTCTGAGAACATTATGATGATCTTACCGTACTTCCCAGGTCACCACACTCCCAGGATTAAAGCCCAATCGAGCTTGTTTGGGCAGTTCGCGCCATGGATCCTCAACCGAAAAAATCAGTGTCTGGTCACGGCAGTGGAGTGAGCATGGCTCTGTGTCCCCCTGTCGATACCCTTCAAAACCTCAGTGACTCCGTTTATGGACATATCACAGCAAAATATGGTTATTCGGTCTTTTCACAGACGGTCACATTAATGTGACTGGGCAGTGTAGTAACCTATTACTGTAAAACATGACTCTATAGTGTACTAACCTTTTAACAGCCCGTCCGGCTAGCCGTGTGGTCTAACACGCTGCTTCCCGAGCGGGAAGGCGTGCCAGTCCCCGGCACGAACCCGCCCGGCGGATTTTGGCGAGGTCCGGTGTGCCAGCCAGTCTGTGGATGGTTTTTAAGACGATTTTACATCTGCCTCGGCGATTGCAGGCTGGTTCCCCTTATTCTGCCTCAGTTACACTATGTCAGCAATTGCTGTGTGGAAACTGTCTAGATGTAAGCATACACCATAATTACTCTACCAAGCAAACATTTGGGGTTACACTCGTTTGAGACGTTCCTGGGGGATACTCTGGGGGCTGAACCGCACAGTAACCCGGGTTCAATGTGGGACGACGGTGGGGTTCGTGGCCTGCTGTGGCCTGTTGTGAGGTTGTGAACCACTGAGGGCTACGGCGGGATGAAGCCTCTCCGTCATTTTCAGGTCCCCAGTTCAATACACAATACAGAACCCTCTAACATAACATAGCTGGGTAGTAGCCTCACGTTATTGTACATAGAATACGTATACAATGCAATTAAAAATTGTTATTATAGATGAAACGTCACCTGCTATAGGTTTAAGGCAGTAATGGAAAACAAACGTTGCTGCTATCGTTTCCATACTAAAGGGGTTGGAGGACGGATGGGTGACTAAAATCAAGCAGCACCATGTGCAGTACATCTGAACAGGCGTAACACGCCTTCTCCTTCTAGAAGGTGGTACTGTTCGACATGGTGGCAGCAGTACTGTTCATCAGACCTTTTTTGTGATAGTGGGTCTTCTGTTGTGGTGTACCTGCATAAATACAGGGTGATTCAAAAAGAATACCACAACTTTAAAAATGTGTATTTAATGAAAGAAACATAATATAACCTTCTGTTGTACATCATTACAAAGAGTATTTAAAAAGGTTTTTTTTCACTCAAAAACAAGTTCAGAGATGTTCAATATGGCCCCCTCCAGACACTCGAGCAATATCATCCCGATACTCCAACTCGTTCCACACTCTCTGTAGCATATCAGGCGTAACAGTTTGGATAGCTGCTGTTATTTCTCGTTTCAAATCATCAATAGTGGCTGGGAGAGGTGGCCGAAACACCATATCCTTAACATACCCCCATAAGAAAAAATCGCAGGGGGTAAGATCAGGGCTTCTTGGAGGCGAGTGATGAAGTGCTCTGTCACGGGCTGCCTAGCGACCGATCCATCGCCTCGGGTAGTTGACGATAAGGTTTCATAACTAACCTTTTTCGTAGGACTCTCCATACAGTTGATTGTGGAATTTGCAGCTCTCTGCTAGCTCCGCGAGTCGATTTTCCTGGGCTGCGAACAAATGCTTGCTGGATGCGTGCTACATTTTCATCACTCGTTCTCGGCCGTCCAGAACTGTTCCCTTTGCACAAACACCCATTCTCTGTAAACTGTTTATACCAACGTTTAATACACCACCTATCAGGAGGTTTAACACCATACTTCGTTCGAAATGCACGCTGAACAACTGTCGTCGATTCACTTCTACCGTACTCAATAACACAAAAAGCTTTCTGTTGAGCGGTCGCCATCTTAGCATCAACTGACGCTGACGCCTAGTCAACAGCGCCTCAAGCGAACAAATGTACAACTAAATGAAACTTTATAGCTCCCTTAATTCGCCGACAGATAGTGCTTAGCTCTGCCTTTTGTCGTTGTAGTGTTTTAAATTCCTAAAGTTGTGGTATTCTTTTTGAATCACCCTGTACAATGCCTTGTGTCACGGAAATGCTAAATTTAGAGATTATCATTCTATCAGATCTTAGTTGTTTCTTACCTTGTGAGGAATCGCCTCCCTACGAATGACGTAGTTCCCTATCACCAAGCATATCTTGTATGTCTCCAGAAGCTGGAGGGCGTGACGGTGGACCCGCTGTCGGCGCTGCAGCACTCTGTGGGCAACGTGATGAACGCGCTCGTGTTCGGCCGCACCTACGCGGAGGACGACCCGGTGTGGCGCTGGCTGCAGCACCTGCAGGAGAAGGGCACCAGGCTCATCGGCGTCGCCGGGCCGCTCAACTTCCTGCCCTTCCTCAGGTAGCCTGTCCACGGGAGCTCTACGTCCAAGCTACTGAGCCACTCCAAAATTACACCTTTCGCTATGGACGGACGTGGAATAGTGATAAAATTTTAGCCGGCCGAAGTGGCCGTGCGGTTAAAGGCGCTGCAGTCTGGAACCGCAAGACCGCTACGGTCGCAGGTTCGAATCCTGCCTCGGGCATGGATGTTTGTGATGTCCTTAGGTTAGTTAGGTTTAACTAGTTCTAAGTTCTAGGGGACTAATGACCTCAGCAGTTGAGTCCCATAGTGCTCAGAGCCATTTGAACCATTTGATAAAATTTTAATTATCACCACGAGAAAGTTGAGTTGCGATTACGAAACTGTATGATGGACCTTTTATACATATTCACTTTCAATGGCGATGAATGACTTGTCGGAGAGCTTTGTTAGCTATTCAAGAAATGTCCTATTTTGAAACCAAACACTCGTTGTGTAAATGCCTCTTCATGAATTGGTTTTCCATCCGAGGAAAGGGGAAGAGGAAGCTGTTTGCCACATTGGGATAACACATATGGTGAGACAGAATCGTACACCCGAAAAACGAAGGAGGAGCTTTGCCTGTGCCCTCTGTAGAACGAGCTGGAAAGTTCTTCTGGCAGCCGGCCGCTGCGGCCGAGTGCTTCCAAGCGCTTCAGCCCGGAACCGCGCTGCTGCTACTGTCGCAGGTTCGAATCCTGCCTCAGGCATGGATGTGTGTAATGTCCTTAGGTTAGTTAGGTTTAAGTAGTTGTAAGTCTAGGGGACTGATGATCTCAGATGTTAAGTCCCATAGTGCTTAGAGCCATTTGAACCAAGTTCTTCTGGACCAAAAACACTGTTTCGGACAAGTACACCCCTTAGGAGATTTTGGCAGTATTCCCCTGCCACGAATTGTCCCATAAGAGCTTAATTCGTTAGCATACGATTTTATCGAGCGCTCTTCTACAAAAACATAAAATTTGGATAAGGAGCGAATTAAACAAAAAATGTGGGGTACCTAAATCAAAAAAGAGGGTATGAGATACATAACTAATTTAACATTAGGCCACTGAAATAGCACGATCTGCCAACGTTCGGATGACACTTCTCTTTGGCATTGCCAGTTAAAATGGATGTTGAGCAATCCAGAAGACGAAAAACAAGAATGAGTGGTTTTTAGGTAGTATGATGAAACACTGCAAGTCGCGTTTATAGACCTAAAGAAGGTTAATAGAGTAAGAAACTTGAAAAACAACAAGTAAATTAACTTAAGCAAAAGTAAAGAAATGATGTCTCACTATATAATGATGGTTGTTTACGCGGGTTTTGCAGCACTGGCGTGCTGTTTAGCTAAACTTAATTTCACTATAGTTTTTCAGATTTCTTATGCTATGACCCCTTTTTAGGTCTACAAGTGTGACTGGCAGTCTTCCGTTATACTGCATACAACCACTAATTCTTGGTTTTCATGGATTACTCAACATCCATTTTACTGGCAATGCTGAAGCCAAGTACCATATGAATGTTATGAGACCGTGCTATTTCAACGGCATGATGTTAAATTAGGTATGTGGGTATTTCACTGCCTCTTTCTATGATTCATGTAGGCCTTCTCCATATTCTTGCTATTATTGATTTGCTGCGAATCCTTATCGTACATTTTTACAGATTCTTTTTTTCATGTGCAGACGTGATTAGAATATCTCGACACCGGTCGTGTAAAATCTTGGAATAAAAGATTATCAACAGCTAACGCAGTTTCCGGAAGATTTTTAGAAGATTGTAAGTAAAAAATTTAAAATAATGCATAACACCACACCATAGCAGTCTCAAAAAAATTGTCAGTATCCAATGACAGCTGAGTCTTCGCTTTTCTCAGCGGTGGTGAATCAACAATTCAAATGCTTACTTTACTATTATGGTTTGGGGTTGTGGTGATACACTCAGCACTGATCCACTATAACAAGGAGACTAAGGCAGTCACCTGAACTGGCCCGACACAGCTGCAACATGTCTATTTTCGCCCTGGGATTTTTCACTGGTTGTGGGCAGTCGCCGAACCTTGGGAGCGGCAGCCTTTGTCACTTTCAAAGTGTCGTGCAAGATGTTGAAACTGATTCTGATTTTCTCTTTTTCCGCTTGTAAGGTGGCAGATCAAAATGAGGGGCAATTTCGCCCCTTACGTGAGAGTTTTATACAACGTAACAGGAAGGTGAATATGACACCTAATTTACTTCGGCGGAAAAGAACACTATGGAAAGCAAAGAGATTACACTCAATCGATGGTATTAACACACCGATCCTATGTACTGCATGTTAATGAGCAAAAGGTGAAACCAGCAGCTATAGGAAACTAGAGGAAATGTTTCGTTTGGCAGCAGGCGTATGCCGGCGCGAAGGGCGCACCATTGGCGATACAACGGAAAGCTCTTAGGGGGTGTCCCGCAGCGGGAGCCAACGAAAGCGCGGGTTGGGTTGGGTTGCTTGGGGGAAGAGACCAAACAGCGAGGTCATCGGTCTCATCGGATTAGGGAAGGACGGGGAAGGAAGTCGGCCATGCCGTTTCAAAGGAACTATCCCGGCATTTGCCTGAAAGATTTATGGAAATCATGGGAAACCTAAATCAGGATGGCCGGACGCGGGATTGAACCGTCGACCTCCCGAATGCGAGTCCAGTGTGCTAGCCACTGCGCCACCTCGCTCGGTCGAAAGCTCGGCAGGTGACTCATACAGGAGAGCAAGTAGTGGACCACCAGAGTAGGACGGAAACAAGTTTTAGAAAACTGCATTTCGGAATTTTCAAAAGGATATGAACAAACTGTTGACGCAGTTTATCACGTGAAAAGCGCATGGTACAGTCAGGATGTACTCATGTAACTTTTAGGCGTCTGGAGTGGGCACAAAATGTCCGATTGGCAGATACGAACTAAAAAGGAGTAATGTGCCGAGATTTCGGGCCGTTTAATGCTAGGACCCTTGCGACTGGCAGAAAGTGTTTCCACAAAATAAGAAGAATGCTTCTGTTGGTCAGAAAATGCTGTGACGTGGAGCACGAAACAACCCTGGTGGGGAGACAGTTTTGCTACGAGAAGGACACGACCGAATATTTCGAGGACTCTCCTCTGAACTGGCATCAAGTGTAGAATGGGGCACATCACGCTCTGTACGACGCAGAGGAGAAATTTGGGTGAACACTGTGTTCACTGCGGCTGACATTCAGCTAGATATTTGCTGTAGCATCGTTCGAGCTCCAACTGTGGAGAAGCGAACCAGCCACTTAGTTAATTGTTCTTGCCAGAGCTGAGAGGGCATTGTAATATGCACGCTGCTCCAGCCATGCGCGTGCATATCGCCATATTCCAAGATTAGGGATGAGTACATGTTTCCTCGCCTAACGAGAAACATAGGAGAGCTTCTGCTGAAAAAATCAGCGCGACCGCTACGGTCGCAGGTTCGAATCCTGCCTCGGGCATGGATGTGTGTGTTGTTAGGTTTAAGTAGTTCTAAGTTCTAGGGGACTTATGACCTCAGCAGTTGAGTCCCATAGTGCTCAGAGCCATTTTTTGAAAAAATCAGCAAAGATTTTTATTAGGTTTAATTGGGATTTCAGAGGACGAGAGCAGCCATGCAGACGTAAGCTCATCGCAGCTAAGGTAAATACAAGAGCAGATGCGTAATTTGTTGGTTCACCAGCCTGCGACCACTGTAAACTCGAGCGATCTTGGCTAATCTTTTGCTCAGCTTGTCACAAAACTAAACATCCTCTGTAGACTTGGTTGTCATCCTAAATAGTACCGTAGAACCGGAATCGAATAATTTATCATAGTACTGGTCAACATCATGACGTAGCTGTAAGAATAAATTTGTAAAGAAAGTTCTAGTTAAAATGTAATATTGTTTTGTTTAGGATTATTTCACTTTCTGAGGACGAGATGCGTTATCTTGACAACTGTCTTAACATTGTCAAGTTGTAAACTGTGTAAATGCGTGTATTCCTGTGATAAAATTGCAGCATTAAAACCAATATCTTTACAGCTGACACAGTTGTGCTCCGTCATAGAATAAGGATCCACCCCGATACCGCAATGTTAGACGCTATCACCTTCATTGTGAGATGCTGATCGTGGGACACCAGGGACTCCACTCCCATTTACTCACAGAGAGATATTTGCCATTTTGTTCTTCGTCATCCAGACATGTTTGATCACTACTCTATCTAACCATTGTGTCATATAGAGATGATTGCTTCCTGTACACTACTACCAATTTAACATGGATTTTTGCACCATTGTCCCCCTTCACTTGCAGCAGACAAATTACCACATGACGCTCCACTCCACTTCATGAGCGGGCTGTGGCATTTTGTTCTGGCTTCTCCATAGGCAAGCTACTATACTGTGGCGCGGGGAAGTACTCGTAATATGAATCGCGACTGCGAACATCGATTCACAAACAAACAAAAAATCAATTACGTGACTCGTCTTCTGATTAGGTTATAATTGTAACTTTATGACTAGCCTCCACATCTGCTAATAACTCCTTCAGATACAAAATAACTTTATTTAAATCGTGAAGTCTGCCACATTGGGTCCTCTGGATCCATCTTCAGGTGTATTTCTTACGGACTGTTCGTGTATCTGTTTATAAGGGTTATTCAATCTGGATTTACGAAAATCGATACAAGTCTTCGGAATGGAAGCTCACTGACTGAAATAAAATTGTCTACAGTGATGAGAATGGTGTCCTGATGATCAGCGAAGACGTGTCTGGAGACGCCCCAGGCAACGGTGGAATACCAACCTGACCTTGCCCCCCCCCCCCCCCCCACCACCACCATACGGCCCGACAACCAGGAATGATGGTCTCGGGTGCTATTTCTTCTCATATCAGTACCCCATTTACTGTCATTCGCGACACCCTTACAGCACAGCGCTAAACGGATTACCGCGATATTCTACATCCAATTTTGTTCCCCTTCATGGCAGGGCATCGCTGGGCTTACATTCTAGCATGATAACAGCCGTCCGCAAACGCCCAGAGTTTCTACTGCCTGTTTTCGTGGTTACCAAACCAGTCATTGGCCAGCAAGATCGCCAACTGGCAATGTTTGGAGCATTATGGGCTGGGCCCTCCAACCACCTCGGGATGTTGACGACCTAACACGCCAGTTGGACAGAATATGCCACGAAATCGCTCAGGAGGGCATCCAACAAGTCTGTTAATCAATGACAAGCCGAATAACTGCTTGCATAGGGGCCAGAGGTGTACTAACGTGTCATTGACTTGCTCCATTCGTAATCCTCTTTCTCTTGAATAAATCATCCAATTTTTCTAAAATTGTAATCATTCGTTTCTCTCTTCATGTACGCCACATCTACCGAACTCCGTTCCATTCGAATAATTCGCTCGTTGTGCGTCATTGTTTTATCCTAGAAAATTATGATTAAAAAGTTGTTGTCTCGGTAGAAGTATTAGCACGAGTGTAGTAGTTGAAACGCATGCACAGACGACATAACAGTAAAATCAGCACACTTGAAACCATTACTCGATATAAACATTAGATTTCAACAAATCAAGGATAACAGTTTGTTCACAGACACGTTGCGACACAACATCTCGATATATTTAACTGTATAAACTTACAGGTCATAGTAAACTTTTATATATTAGTCTACACAATTTCTATTAGTTTCAGAGCTTCTCTTCATCAAAGCCGTTAACTGTTTAGCTGAAGTACTTCCGAAAAGGTGCTTAGAAAGTTGTGCATGTATAACACAGTCTTGTCATTCCCAAATTTGTTGTCTGTTTAAATTTACGTAAATGCTATGTAATTTTATACGTTAAAATGTAGTGCGCAGGGTTGTCATAGCATCTCTGTAAACGAACTGACGGGTAAACGTCATATCTGCTTTATGCGTACTACATAAAGCTTTAGTTTTATTTACAAGATTCCAGAAACGATATACAAACACACACGTAGACACTGAAAGAAAACAACTGATGATGATCCACAGGATCTGTAATGGCATACTGCATACTTTGAATGAAGCTGTTGTGTGACAAACGTAGCATATATACTTGAGTTTGCGCTACCATAGTCACGGTCACTTGCATTGCAATGGATAAGATCAGTATGTTTCGTTATATAACGGTAACTGCTAAATTGATGCAATCCGCATTAGACAATCAATAAATTAACAAATAAACATTCCGCTTCGTGAAATTTACGCTACACATAAGCCGATGGTCCACACTGTTCTTAGTAACGTAGCCAGACTGTGCAGTACAATGGCTGACAGTGCGCCGTTCACAGTGAGTAAATAATCTGCGCTGTGTACGTAAAATTAAACGTTGGACTTCTATTGATTTTTCCAAATCCATCCTGTGGAGTACAAATGCAGTTTGAGGGATAAACATTAGCAGCAGGACCATAACGTGCTGAATCAAACCGTGAGTAGCGAACTGTTAATGGTAGGCGATGAAATAAACGGTTATATTCAGCATAACAGAGATTTTATCACCGATACTGACTTTCAAATCAGGTAACATACACCGTATGAACTTCGATATATTAACCTGCTGTGTTTTAGCGCAACCGTTTGTCGTCTTTAATGCGCTCAGAAACATTCACAAGGAACCTAGAAACTACATGAAAATATGTACTGCAAGTTCACTCACGAATGAAAAATTGATTTCAGAATAAGTCGGTATTTGATGTTCGGTAGGTAATCATGTGGATGATGCCGACAAACAGTGAAATTAATTTTAGGAGCTTGAAATTACAATAATGGAAGATGTATGTAATAAGAAGTTGCGAAAAGAATTTATTGCATGGTTACATTCAAATGGCTCTGAACACTGTGGGACTTAACTTCTAAGGTCATAAGTCCCCTAGAACTTAGAACTACTTAAACCTAGCTAACCTAAGGACATCACACACATCCATGCCCGAGCCAGGATTCGAACCTGCGACCGTAGCGGTAGCGCGGTTCCAGACTGTAGCGCCTAGAACCGCTCGGCCACCACGGCCAGCCATGTTTACGTAATACGAAGAAAACAAAAATGTAACAAAAGCTACAGAAGCTATCTGTATACATGATAAATAGAAACCAGCTGCTTTGATACGGACTTGGATAAGAGCATATGATCTTTCGATAACAGCATACTAAGATGAATAGAAAAATAAAAAATAAAATGGGAACAGGCTGTAGTAGAAGCAAAGATACTTACTAGGATCTATGTGATATTAGTCTTCATTAAATCCGCTAAAATTGTTTAGATAAGGAAGAGATAAGAGTAAGCCGAATGATTTAAATTGTGAAAATATAAAAACAGAACTCCTTATCAACATCAGCTCTTTCCAGACTTAAAATCTCTTCATCATACGCAAGGATTCGGCGTGAGTACTTTCAGAAACTCGTGTTTGTCATTAGCTCCAAACAGTAGATAACTTACTGAGTTAACTGCGGTATTGAGCTAACGACAAACAAGAGTTGCTGAAAGATCTCGTACTGAGTAAGGGTTTGATGTTTGCTCACTAGTTCCACTCTGCTCTGGCCTCTCACTATGTGCTCTTCAGCCATTTCAAATCGATGTTGAATTTATAGTTCAGTTATATACGGGGTGTTCAAAAAGTCTCTACGCAGTGCCGTATGATAGCCGCGCGTGCCGTATGATTGTTCGCCTGCCTGTGTTACTTCCCTTCAAGTTGGATGTCCCAACATTCCATTGTTTCGTTTATCTCAGCCAGCGTCAGCAGTATCGTTGGTGTGTGTCGTTACGTGTCGACGTGAATATTTTAGTTCCTTTTTTCGTTTGTTTCGTTTTTGTCACTGTTACAATGCTAACCATTGAAGAACGCGTGTTTTTAGTCGAACAAGTGTTCAAAGCTAGCGGTAAATACACAGTTTCAGTCGCCAAACATTTAATTCAGATTTCCCGGAGACAACACTCCCACATCGCGATACTGTGCGAGTTTTGATTAACAAATTTCCAAGTACGGGTTCAGTGACAGATGGACCGAGAAGTGGTCGTTCCAGCGTTTTGTCTGAGGATAAACTACTAAATATTTCCGATAAAATGTCCATGAGTCCCAACAAGTCAATAAGAAAACTCGTCTAGATAACCGATGTTAGTGTCGGAACGGCCCACACAGCTGTAAGGAAAAAAAAATTAGAACTTTTCCCATACAAAGTGACGGTCGTGCAAAAACTGAAAAATACTAATCATGGCAAGAGACTGCATTATTGTCAATGGTTCAAAAATTTCTTTCAACAAAATGGAAGGGATATTCTTAATGAAACGTGTTTCACTGATGAGACGTGGTTTCATTTGTCCGGGTACATGAACTCGCAAAATTCTCGTATGTGGAATATTGCAAATCCATTGTGTATTCATGAGGAACCACTTTATTCTGTGAAAATACGAGTATGGATTGCAATTTCTAGACGTCGGATTGTGGATCCCATATTTTTCAACGAAACAATAAACGCACAACGATACTGCAGTGATATTCTGTACTCATTCATAGGAGAACTCGAGTTAAATGAAATACTAAACGGTTATTTTCAACAAGTGCAACCGCGCATACAGCTCGCGTTTCAATGTCACTGCTTGCTGATGTTTCTGGTGATGGCATAATTTCACAGGGACTTTGGCCTCCACGATCGCCTGACCTAACACCACCTGACTTTTTCTTCTGGGGCGCAGCGAAAGCAACTGTCTATAAAAACCATCCAAAATCCATCGATGAATTGAAAACTGCAAATATCCACTTTCACTGCTTCTGTTATAGAAGAAATGTTACAACTTGTGTTTGGAAACATGATTAGACGAATTGAATTGTGTGTTCAACAATAGGGGGGGGGGGCACTTTCAACATTTAATGTGAAAATATGTAAGTAAAAATGAATATTCAATAAATTAATAACTTGTATTTCACTGAGTTTCATTTCGGTATATTCACTGCGGCATTCGGCACGCGCGGCCAACAATCATACGGCACTGCGGAGAGACTTTTTGAAGACCCCGTACAAGGAAAGTACGCATTTTCCCTGTAATTTATCTTGCACTTAGAACGAGTATTTTGTGGTAAGTCTTTGTTGATCGCGAGTTTTACGCATGCTGCTTCATTACAGAAGCCTATTCTTGAGGAATGCTTACGTAACCCAGATTCCCAAGTCTGGTGAGAAACTGCTTTCACATGCAACAACAAACTGCCCTTCATAATACAGCGATTGTCAACCCTTTCACAAACACATGCTCTCGATGTGCTTCCGTACCGGAGTTTGCGAACAGCCACCGAGATGATTATCTCACATCACGATCGGTTAACTTTCTTCGACGCCATTACGAGGTCAGTGCGCTGCACGACGGCAGCGCCGATTCGAAGTAATAATTTATTCCTGCAAGGTATCTAAGCCTTCAATCTAAGAAACAGGAATTGCTCACAGTCTCCACCAATAAGAAATACTTATCTTTAAGAAACTGGCTCTCACTGGAGAGCAGTTTACAGTTAAATCAGTTGCTCCGTAGCTATTCAAAAACTTCTAACAATATGGAACGGAATCCCAAAATACCAGCCAACATAATCGTCATGTTTTACAGGCGCCCTGTAGGGCCCTCGATCTCCACTTTTCACTTGATCAGTGGTGTTTCTTCCTCTCACGACGACCTCTAATTACATGATCAAGATCTCTTGAGAAAACACCAATGAAAAAGTTTACAACTGAATCTCTGAGAGCGTCAAACTCTTGGTGCGATATTGAAAACTGATCTTGTGAAACTATGACTGAGAAGAAAGAAGAGATTTTTTTTCCAAACTGAAATCACAATAGGTATCAGCTACTATTATTTATTCTGTTTAGTTTACCTGAAGAGAGGCATTGAAGATTTCGGACTTGAGGGGTTAATCACCGGGCTTACGAGCGGTAAGCACTGCCTTTTTCTTTCTCTAATATGCTGCGAGCGCATCGAATCATTAAGCTGACAGCGAGCTGCCGCGTGCTGTGACCTCCTGTTGGCCACGACACAAAACGCTGCCCTCAACAAGACATCATCACCAACTCGACCTCATATTTTAAGGAGAAAAACGTACACTTGCAGGATGTCATACCAGCCTCTGCAGTCTACTCGGAACGAAAAATTGGACCTTACTTCTGATAGCGCGCAGCTGTAACCTTCTGACTGTACAACTTTTAAACTTGCCGCCACCGTCTGTTCGTAACCCAGTCCGCCCTATTCGCGCTGTTGCAGTCTCCCATTGCCCCAGTGCGAAGTACTGTACAGCGGACTGACAACCAGAGCCCTCCTATTCGCGGGACCTTGAAGGCGGGGGAAGAGGAGTGGGGAAGTAGACACATCTACCAACGTGTTAAGAAATATTCTTCAAGAACTTGTGTTATTCTACCAGAAAATTAGATAAGTAATATGAGAACGGTACACAGCTTCACAATAATATTATTTAACAATATTGTCATACTGATATTCTGCATATATATACAGGGTGGTCCATTGATAGTGACCGGGCGAAATATCTCACGAAATAAGCATCAAACGAAAAAACTACAAAGAACGAAAATCGTCTAGCTTGAAGGGGGAAACCAGATGGTGCTATGGTTGGTTCGCTAGATGGCGCTGCCACAGGTCAAACGGATATCAACTGTGTTTTTTTTTTTAAATAGGAACCCCCATTTTTATTACATATTCGTGTAGTACGTAAAGAAATATAAATGTTTTAGTTGGACCACTTTTTTCGCTTTGTGAAAGATGGCGCTGTAATAGTCACAAACGTATAAATACGTGGTATCACGTAACATTCCGTCAGTGCGGAGGGTATTTACTTAGTGATACATTACCCGTGTTAAAATGTACCGTTTACCAATTGCGGAAAAGGTCGATATCGTGTTGATGTATGGCTATTGTGATCAAAATGCCCAACGGGCGTGTGCTATGTATGCTGCTCAGTATCCTGGACGACATCATCCAAGTGTCCGGACCGTTCGCCGGATAGTTACGTTATTTAAGGAAACAGGAAGCGTTCAGCCACATGTGAAATGTCAACCACGACCTGCAACAAATGATGATGTCCAAGTAGGTGTTTTAGCTGCTGTCGCGGCTAATCCGCACATCAGTAGCAGACAAATTGCGCGAGAATCGGGAATCTCAAAAACGTCGGTGTTGAGAATGCTACATCAACATCGATTGAACCCGTACCATATTTCTATGCACTAGGAATTGCATGGCGACGACTCTGAACGTCGTGTACAGTTCTGCGACTGGGCACAAGAGAAATTACGGGACGATGACAGATTTTTTGCACGCGTTCTGTTTATCGACGAAGCGACATTCACCAACAGCGGTAACGTAAACCGGCATAATATGCACTATTGGGCAACGGATAATGAATGATGGCTGCGACAAGTGGAACATCAGCGACCTTGGCGGGTTAATGTATTGTGCGGCATTATGAGAGGAAGGATAATGGGCCCCCATTTTATCGATGGCAATCTAAATGGTGCAATGTATGCTGATTTCCTACGTAATATTCTATCGATGTTACTACAAGATGTTTCACTGCATGACAGAATGGCGATGTACTTCCAACATGATGGATGTCGGGCACATAGCTCGCGCGCGGTTGAAACGGTATTGAACTGCATATTTCATGACAGATGGATTGGTCGTCGAAGCACCATACCATGGCCCTCACGTTCACCGAATCTGACGTCCCCGGATTTCTTTCTGTGGGGAAAGTTGAAGGATATTTGCTATCGTGATCCATCGACAACGCCTGACAACATGCGTCAGCACATTGTCAATGCATATCGAAACATTATGGAAGGCGAACTACTCGCTGTTGAGAGGAATGTCGTTACACGTATTGCCAAATGCACTGAAGTTGACGGACATTATTTTGGGCATTGATTGCATTAATTTGGTATTTACAGGTAATCACACTGTAACAGCATGCGTTCTCAGAAATGATAAGTTCACAAAGGTACCTGTATCACATTGGAACAACCGAAATAAAATGTTCAAACGTACCTAGGTTCGGTATTTTAATTTAAAAAAAACCTACCTGTTACCAACTGTTCGTCTAAAATTGTGAGTCATATGTTTGTGACTATTACAGCGTCATCTACATCTACATCTACATCTATACTCCGCGAGCCACCTTACGGTGTGTGGCGGAGGGTACTTATTGTACCACTATCTGATCCCCCCTTCACAAAGCAAAAAGTGGCCCAACTAAAACATTCATATTTCTTTATGTACTACACGAATATGTAATAAAAAATGGGGATCCCTATTTTTAAAAACGCAGTTGATATCTGTTTGACCTATGGCAGCGCCATCTAGCGGGCCAACCATAGCGCCATCTGTTCTCCGCCTTCAAGCTAGACGGGTTTCGTTCTGGGTCGTTTTTTCGTTTGACGCTTACTTCGTGAGATATTTGCCCCCGTCACGGTCAGTGGACCACCCTGTATATATACGCCTGAAAATCAAAATGAGTAAAACTAAGCAAGGTAATTATGTATGTAATTCACTTTAACATTGTCAGCATTAAAATCCAGAAGATAATAACAACAGGGTAGTTGATAAAGAAAGAGCGGATTTTCAGTGTAAATAAAAAAGAAACAAAACGGCGCTGGTAATTATGGTTTGATCAAAGGCCTGCGAGTTTGAAGTAAAGAGTCTGCGTGCATTGTTGACCCTCAGGAGATACCTGAAATCGAAAATGGATAACATCAGTCGATACTACATTAAATTTAACGGAGCTTATAGCTAACCACAATGGAATAACCTTAAACTTAACGATATGGCTCTAACTGGAACTATAAGCTAGATTTTTGGAGATTTGTTTTACTCTTTATGGCTTTACAAAAATAGTTAATATTAGCAAATTCCCTATATTGTAGGGATAAGCTTCCAAGAAAAGTTTACTTTTCGGGTATCAAAGGTAGAAGTTAACAGGTTGAACCGTTTTTATTTATGCTGCACGCAGTTTTAAAACATTGGTTCTCGATAAAAAGTATAGAGAATACTTTTATACGTGTTATTAGTTCAGTTTGCATGAAAACTACATGTTATTCTATAGTTTTGATGTCGCTGAACACAAATCTGAAGTTAGATTTTCAAAACTCAAAATGCCTAATCCAGTATGGCGCACCGAAAATTTTGTTTAGAGCAATTTTGATCAGAATTTGACCAAAAAAGTGTTTTCGTTACTTACGTTTAGTCTGCAATTACAGGACTGTATATCGATCCTTCGTCTATCTCTAATTGGTCCTGGAGAGCAATTCCCTCGTTCTTCTTGACGAGGAAAGCCGATCTGACTGAGCTGGATAAGCTGCGTCCGGCGAATATGTTTGCATGCATACTGAATCATATAGCATTTTGTGAATGTGCGTCAAGCCACGACAAGTTCTCTACCTGAGCCGAGCGTCTCCGGCTGAGAGTGCCACACGGCGGCCGTGACTGCTTCGAACAATGGGCGTTAGGAAGCGCTGTAAAACACGGATTAAAAAACTTTTCGTCCCAACGTTCTAGACACACATACCTTTCAAAAAATGCAATAAAATAAAAACTGAATTTTCGACCACTTTGAATGAGAGCTATGTCTTGATAACACATTCATTCGTTTCATTCCTGTACACTGCACCCGCAACATAAAAGTGTTCAAAACAAAGAGATCTCTGGCATAAGTTACAAGTTAGAAACCGTGCACTTTCACATAATGAACAAAGCATGTTACCAATGTCACAGCAGTATTTCAAAAACCTGTTGTTCGCTCCTCTATACAGCACTTCGTGCTCTGGGCATTAGGCTTCAACCGTCGGGCTGAGCGAGTGAAAACTATCCGTGCCCTTGAAATTTAAAAGCTGTACAGTCGAAAGAACTAAACGCGTGCTATCAGAATTATGGTCCAGATTTTCGGGCGGGATCGACCTCTGGGGTGCTTTTTTCCGCATTCAATATGAGGTCGAGTGTGTAATGTCTCCTTGAAAGAGATAGCCGAGCACCACTACCGCTCTCGGAGACTACGCCGTAGTTTCAGATTTTCCAGTACTCAGGCGACACTTCGTTCAGTGTCGTGTTGTGCTTCCTTCTCTAGAGGCAGGGAGCAGCAAGTCATCCACACTGCGTGGAGCGCAGCCCTCAGTTCCCGTAGTTCCAGGGAGAGATCTCGTAACACTCCGTAAAGCCTCGCTGTTTGCCAGGACATAGTTATATTGCGTACTTACCTGTACAGACAAACTAACTCTGCCGAATTTGCGTTTCACGTTTCAAACAACGCTAGGCTTGATTGTTTAATTAAGTACTTAGTTATTCTGCTCATTCGTGTGTTTTCTGACGCTACTGAGTCTGATGTATTGTGTTTCCCAATAGTGGTGTGTATCATCACTTATACTCCCGTGATTTGAAATTCATACTTTTGTTGTGAGATTTAACATTTTCTGAATGTGAAACACAAATTTGTACAAAACGTGCACTACCGTCTGATACTTTCTGACCTGAAAGGATTCATCAATAACTTCACTGTCTTTATAAAATAATGAGAATACCTAATCATGTTTGTTGCCTTAATCTGGTTATCACATTATCTGTACCCAAATGTCAGGTTTATCCTTTGCCAGGTCACGTATCATCTTTTCAATCCGTTGATCAGTAATGCGTATTTACAATGAACGCTCCACTAACGTGTAAGTTTTGAACTGCCAACGAATTCTCAACTGCACGAACACATCGGAATATGCCTGTCAAGTCAAATATTGTCACAGTATCACCACAGTTCGCTCTGCAGTTTACACTTAAACTCGTTAGTGGCTGCTAAAAAGCGTAAGTTATCTATCTGTGAAGTACTGGTTCCCATTGCCTTCTGCACCCTCACGTCGTTGACTACTGCTGATTCTTCCTAGTTTTAGGGGCTGTTTCCCATCCCAAGGGAAAGAGGGTATCAACTCCACTGACATTTTTGACGAGACCATTCGCAGAGCGAGGGTGACTCCACGTACCTGACGTGCCGCCTAACCCGCATGAAGTATTGTTGTCGCAGCCTCCTAGAGACTTTTCCATGCCGTCATTTTTTTCTCCTGCACGTATTAAATTGGAAATAAACTTTCCAGATCTTTTATGAGGAAGCAGTATTTTCTAGAGTAGTGATAACAGAGAAATGGTTCAAATGGCTCTGAGCACTATGGGACTTAACATCTGTGGTCATCAGTCCCCTAGAACTTAGAACTACTTAAACCTAACTAACCTAAGGACATCGCACACATCCATGCTCGAGGCAGGATTCGAACCTGCGACCGTAGCAGTCGTGCGGTTCCGGACTGAGCGCCTAGAACCGGTAGACCACCGCGGCCGGCGATAACAGAGAAACAATGAGGTTACCTTAGTGATAACAGAGAAACAATGAGGTTACCTGCAATCTACGTCTAAGGCTGAAAGGCTTGAAGGTTTAAATAATGCCGGGACTTGCTAGGGGCGCGAAATTTGGATGTCGCCTGACTGCCGTCGTTGATTTGGGATGAGGATGGGGTGAGGATGACATTCGGAAATTCTCATTCCCGAATTTGGGGGTTAGTTATCCACAGTAGACGATAAATTATTCTGCGAATACCTAAACCGTGCAAGACTTCCCAAGCACGACACCACAAGCAGCACGGAATTCTGATTAATGTTTTCCGTTTTTTTTTATTTTGTTTGCGAGTGTTTCGAATGTGTGCAAGCCTGATATATAGTCAGAAGCCTTATATCAGGTCTAGTAACCAATAATTAGCTCTATTTCGATGAAACATGCGGACTTGCTGATGTCTAATTGAAGCCAATAAATACATCTGTGCTTTGTGGGTGACGCTACATAATTATATTTTGGTTACCTTTATTTGCGTTTGTGGAGATTCTTGCGAAAGTTGAGAGAAACTAGCTGAAAGCGTGTATTGATTGTTGGCACTTATATTTCGCTATCTTTCTGAAAGCAGTTGGACTGATGCAAGATATTATTGTAGTGACAACCAAATCGCTCGAAGCTACTGCCAAAAACTGTTGATGTGGACCGTTCGAAACAGTCAGACATTTGACGTGGACATTGCAGCTGGACGTTCACGCTTCAGAACACGTCGCGAAACTTCTGTCCATTCACCCAGCGTCTTCTGCAGGGTAATTTCGTGAGGATGTTACGAAGTGTAAGTGACGTGAAGAAGGGTAAATTTATCAATTTGAAGTAAGGGACCCTGTTGCGGAACGATCTAGTCGAAAGCTATAAATGAAAATCTTTCTGATTCCTCTGACAGTGGAATCCATCTACCGGTTATCAAAGACCTACTACACATGTTCCTGGGACCAATCCCACTTGTTATACGTTAGCAGATGTGGTCCCAATTTGACAGAGCCCAACCTCACTTTGGGCTGAGGGTTCGTGAACACGTGGATCTGACATTCCATGAAAGTTGGATAGGCGGAGAGATTCTGTTTCGTGGCCAACATGTCCACCGCACTTGATTTCTTATTGTGGGGACATATGAACAGTCTTGTGAACCAGGTGCCTGTCGAGAGTGCAGAGGATCTACTGGCAAGAATTCCCGTTGCCTGCGGCACCGTCCAAACGCCACCGGCGATATTAGAAGAGACTCGACAGAACTTCGTTACAACAAGACATGATTGCGTTCACGCCAGAGGACGCCATACTGAACAACTGTTGTAAATGTAGCACCTAGTGAAACTTCTGCAGGTAAATGAAATTCATTGCTATTGTACCAGATTTTCGACCTCTTTGATGCCAAGGTACGCGTGCCGTTACTAGTCCATCAAGCAGCGAGATTTCCTGAGGGTGTTGGGGAGTATTAAGCAGGAATTCCGTATTTCATGATCAACGTTCGAATTTTGGAGTCCTTAGTTTGAGCGGCGAGGCAGAACTTGATTAGATGTTCGCTTCTGTTTTTCGACTCGGTGGTTTCCGAACTAGATTCCCTTACCTCATATTGATTTACCCTACAAATGTTTTTTTATTCCAGTCTTTGATCACAATGTCAATTCTTTTGACGATGACCGGTTTCAGTCAGTAATCACCATCCTCAGATCTTTTCTACGGCATGTCCTAAAGTGATAAGTGTTGTGTCTAGACCATACAGCCCAGACACAATGCTGTAGCCGATAGGGCACGCAAGGCTAACGCAGACGGGCGTGAAGTCTGGAACATGAGACTTATAAATGCACTAAAGAAAAATACGTAGCTTTTTTTAATACTTAACTTTATTCTCTTGTTGGAATACATCTCTCCTGCATACTCGTAAGCTATTGGCACTGATACAAATGGCGCCTTGCTAGGTGGTCGCCATTTAACTTAGCAGAGGGCTATTCTACTGTCTATCTCTCGGCAAATGAGAGCAAGGCTTAGCACGTCCAATCGCTAGCTATATTGTCCGTACAACTGGGGACGAGGTCTCCTCAGTCTCTCGAGACCTGCCTTGTGGTGGCGCTAGGTTTGCGATCCCACAGTGGCGACACGCGGGTCCGACATGTACTACAGGACCGCGGCCGATTTAAGTTACCACCTAGCAAGTGTGGTGTCTAGCGGTGACACCACATTCCTCCCCCGCAAATCGGCGAACGGTCGTGAGATAAGGCTTCCGCCCGCCGTGGGGAGGACCGCATGTTGACGTATGCGATGAGGTGGGGAGCCTAACAACAGGCGAGGCTGTGCCACCCGCACCCGGCCATTCGGTCCGAGGGGAGCTAGGAAACGCCTGAAAACCTAGTCCAGGGTGCACGTCAACATGCGGTGTATGCGCACGTAATGAGACAGGAGGGGCCGAAGGGTCGACCTCCATTGCGTCGGGGAATCCGACGCGCGATGACGACATCTGGTCCGGAGCGGGCAAGAGGTCCATGGCGGAGGACGGCTGGTCACGGGAAGCGAGCGGCGGCGCGTGACCCTGGGAGGCGCCGGGCGGTTGCAGCGAAGCGTCCACTGCGGGCGGCGCCGGCTGCGGCTGCGGCGGCGGCGCGACGCCATGAGGCAAAAGGGAAGGCAGCGTCGGTAACACCTGGGGATGAGACGAGCCAGTAGATGGGTCCCCAAGGCGCTGACCGGACGGCTCCGTCGCTGAAAGCAGACGGGAGCGGCAGAAACCAGGCGACGACAGAGGCGCAGCTGATTGAGATGCCGACGCACCTCACCAGAGGCCCCCAAAACCAAATACATCGCGCGGCCGAGGCAGCGAAGAATGCGCCCTGCGAGCCAACGCCGTGAACCGCGATAGGTGCGATAATAGACAACGTCGCCAGGAGCAAAAGCAGGAGTCTGCCGCTGCACAGGAACCTGATGTGGCGGATGCAGCAAAGACATCAAGGTGCGATGAGAACGACCATGGAGCAATTCAGCCGGCGAGCGACCATCGCGGGGCTGAGAGCGATACGAAGACAAAAAGAGCAACAAAGCGTCCTCCCGAGAATGCGACTCTTGCAATTTCAACATCTGTGACTTGAAAGTCCGGACCAATCGTTCAGCGGCACCGTTTGACGGAGGCGAAAACGGCGCGGATGTCAGATGTTGAATACCATTGGCCTCGCAGAAGGACTGAAATTCTGCGGACATGAATTGTGGGCCATTGTCGGAAACAATAGTCTGAGGAAGACCTTCAATGCAAAAGATAGCAGACAAGGCTTGGATTGTGGCAGAAGACGTCGTGGAAGACATCCGGACAACAAAAGGAAAATTACTGAAAGCATCGACCACAACCAACCATCGAGCATTCCAGAATGGACCAGCAAAATCGATGTGCAAACGTTGCCAAGGGGAAGTGGCTTTCGGCCATGCAAAGAATTGCCGCGGCGGTGCGGATTGCTGTTCGGCACACGCCACGCAAGAGGAGCACATAATCGTAATCGCAGCATCGATTCCGAACCAAGTACAGTGCTGACGAGCAAGTTGTTTCGTACGCACTATACCCCAATGTCCTTGGTGAAGAAGCTTTAAGACAGAGGACTGTAACGAACGTGGGACCACGACTCTGGATTGATCATTATCGGAACGCAACAACAAAACACCACGTCGTACAAAAAGTCTCTCCTTGTGAGCAAAAAAACGGCGAACCAAAGGATCCTCGATCCGTGACTTTGACAAGGGCCATTGCGTAGCAACAAAACGCAAAACAGTAGCAAGGACAGGGTCAGCAGCTGTGGCTGTAGCTACACGACGAAAATCAATCGGAAACGATTCGACCACGTCATCGGTTTCCGAATCAATGAACATGCAAGCAAGTTCGGAAGAATCGAATGCTCTATCCTCAGCAACAGGCAAACGGGACAACGCATCAGCGTTTCCGTGCTTAGCAGTGGACCGATACAAGATATCGTAGCGGTACTGCGAGAGAAAAAGAGACCAGCGAATGAATTTCTGCGCTGTACGTGGAGGTACAGGCTTGTTCGGATGAAAAAGCGATGTCAAAGGTTTGTGGTCCGTGATGACTAAAGTGACGACCATACAAGAAATCATGAAACTTTGTAACACCAAACACGAGAGCTAAAGCTTCTTTCTCTATCTGGGAATAATTTCTTTGCGCAGATGAGAGCAATTTGGACGCAAAGGCAATAGGGCGATCATGCGAACCATCTTTGTGCGCAAGCACAGCACCGATCCCGAAATCCGAGGCATCTACCATCAACAAAAGAGGTTTTCGGGGATCGAATGGCGTAAGGCACGTATTTGAAAGCAACGCCGATTTCAACTGGCGAAAGGCGCGGTCGCATTCCGTCGTCCAGACGAACGGAACACCTTTACGGCATAAGCGATGAAGCGGAGCTGAAATGGAAGAAGCGCGCGGCACAAACTTTGCATAATAATTAATTTTACCCAACACACTCTGTAGCTGTTTCAAGTTCCGCGGTGCGGGTAAATCCTGTATGGCACGGAGGTGCTCTGGACTCGGATGTATACCTTGGGCATTTATGACATGCCCCAGGTAGGGTAAGTCACGAGCAAAAAACGCACATTTGTCCTTCCTCAAGCGAAGACCATTCTGACGCAAGACCTGAAATAATGTTCGGAGATTTTGCAAATGTTCGGCCTCTGTCTTTCCTGAGATCACAATATCGTCCAGATAGTTCGCAGCAGTAGGGACCGACGCACAAACAGTTTGTAAATATTGCTGAAACAAAGCAGGGGCGGATGCACACCCGAACGGCAGTCTTTTGAAGCGATACAAGCCAAGATGCGTGTTTACCACTAAGACGCGCTGGGATTCTTCGTCCACAGGTATTTGCAAGTACGCATCTGCTAGGTCCAATTTTGAAAAATATTTTCCCGGGCACAGTTTGTCAAAAAGATCTTCCGGGCGGGGCAAAGGAAAAGTGGCAGTCACAAGTTGTGGATTCACTGTTGCCTTGAAGTCCACACAAAGTCTCAGTTTACCGGAAGGTTTTGGCAAAATGACTAAGGGTGAGGCCCAGAGAGAAGCCTGCACACGTTCAATTACACCTTGAGATTCTAAATCGGCTAATGTTCTGGCGACCTCATCACGCAATGCGTGGGGAACATTGCGCGCTCTGAAAAATTTCGGTTGCGCGTTTTCCTGCAGTTCCAAATGCGCTTCATAGTTCTTAGCGCAACCAAGGCCCGGTGCAAAAATGTCTGCAAATTCTTCACAAAGACTAGAAACACTGGCGGAAGGCACAGTCTGATTCACTGATAGGACCTGATTTACTATAGACATATTAAACAATTGAAATAAATCTAAACCAAACAAGTTCACTGCAGAAGTAGAACGAAGAACGTAAAATGATACAAGTTTTGTCTGTCCCATGTATGTGGCAAGAAGGCTGCACTGTCCTAACACAGGTATATGCTGTCCAGAGTAACTATGTAACTTAACATTTGCGGCCCGCAATGGCGGTTTGCCCAGTTGTTTGTACGTGTCGTGATTGAGCAATGAAACTGCAGCTCCGGTATCGAGCTGGATGGGTATCACTTTGCCTTCAAAGTCTAAGTCCACAAAAAGTTTATTGTCCTGCTGACGACAAGAGCGACTGTCACGTGCAATTTGAACTGATACAGGTACAGAAGCACTTGCGACTTCACGGGATTTTCGGCGACGTCGACGCACTCTGTTTGTGGGACGAACACAGTCACCGTTAGCTAAAGTGTCACTGGATGGGTGGGAATGAACTACATGAATGTCCATGGGCGAAGGTCCACGAGCCTGATTGTCCCGGGTTCGATTCCGGCGCGAAGCAAAGTGCCTGGAATTATTGTGATTGTCTGATCTAAGCTTTTTCTGGCAAACACTTTGAACATGTCCTTTCTTTTGACAGTAAAAGCAAATAGCTTGGCGTGACGGGCAATTTTCACGCGAATGTCTAGCTGCACACCGCGGGCATGATTTCACTACAGTTGCTTGCTTACGCGGCGCACGTGTTTGCAAGGTAGGCTGCCGCTGCTGTGACGGGCGCGAGGGCCGCGTAGCGTCCCGTGCAGTGGGCCCGGCGGGCCGGTTAATGTGACACACTGCTGGCGAAGTTTCAAATGAGTCCTGAGCAGAGTCAAGTGTGTCTTGCCTATCCAATATGTCTATCACTTGTTGAAGGGAGGGATTTACTAGTTTCAAAATCTGTTCCCGTATGCGAACATCAGAAACGTTCTGTGCAATTGCATCACGCACCATAGTATCTGAATAAGGGAGGCCACATTCACATTCAAACGCACACTCCCTAGTAAGTCCTTGCAATGTCGCAACCCACTCCCTATTAGTCTGACCGGCCGTACGTTTTGTACGAAAGAACGTATACCGTTTTGCAACAACATTTACTGTTTCTTTGAAATAGGCATCTAACGCCGACAAAATTTCTTCGTAGGACAGAGTTGCTACGTCGCGCCGGGGAAACAACTTCACTATCACACGGTAGGTGCACACACCGACACAAGAAAGCAAAAACGGCTGCCGCTCATTACCTTGAATTCTGTAGGCGGCTAGATGAAAGCTGAACTGGCGGGACCATTCCGGCCAGGACTCCAAGGAGGAGTCAAAATGACGGAAGGGCGGTGCAATGGCGTGTTGTGGCTGCGGTAGCGATGAAGCGGCGGCTGCCGCATCGTGTTGCAGCACACGTTGACCCTGGACGAGCTGTCCCAGGGCATCCAATAACGCCTGCGACTGCTGATTCTGCAAGCGAAAATATTCGGACAGTACATCCGGAGATTGTGGCGAAGCCATGACACAAACGAATTAATACAAACTCTTTTTCTCGTCGCCAATAATGTTGTGTCTAGACCATACAGCCCAGACACAATGCTGTAGCCGATAGGGCACGCAAGGCTAACGCAGACGGGTGTGAAGTCTGGAACATGAGACTTATAAATGCACTAAAGAAAAATACGTAGCTTTTTTTAATACTTAACTTTATTCTCTTGTTGGAATACATCTCTCCTGCATACTCGTAAGCTATTGGCACTGATACAAATGGCGCCTTGCTAGGTGGTCGCCATTTAACTTAGCAGAGGGCTATTCTACTGTCTATCTCTCGGCAAATGAGAGCAAGGCTTAGCACGTCCAATCGCTAGCTATGTTGTCCGTACAACTGGGGACGAGGTCTCCTCAGTCTCTCGAGACCTGCCTTGTGGTGGCGCTAGGTTTGCGATCCCACAGTGGCGACACGCGGGTCCGACATGTACTACAGGACCGCGGCCGATTTAAGTTACCACCTAGCAAGTGTGGTGTCTAGCGGTGACACCACAATAAGGCCGTAATGGTATAGTCAAAACCTATAAATATACCCAGTTGCAAAAATGACTGTGTGGACGATGTGGCCTATTCCACACCGTATTTTAGATCTATGTGACGATGCTGTGCTGAGTATATTTATATGTTTTGACGATGCAATTACGGCCTTATCACTTTAGGACATAGTGTAGAAAAGATCCTAGGATGATCATTACTGAGTGAAACCGGTCATCGTCAAAAGAATTGATATTGTGATCAAAGACTAGAATAAAAATCATTTTACAGTATTGGATCACTGTTCACATACGCGACTATGTCGCAGCTGTTGATTTACCCTCCTTCATCATCCCTGAAAGTCTGAAATATGATCACGGAATCCTCCTATATAGCTATGTCCCCTTCGCAGAAGATATCGCCCGATTGTCTGTCCGTTGATAACATCTTGACCGCAATGAGGAACGGATAATTGCGTAGCTCTAAGGGACATCATAATATTTTTTTCATTAACTGCCGCTGTGCAATGTGTACCACACTTTATTACAAGCACTATGAATTAAGCACACAGCTGAAAAAAAATTAAAACCCACTCTCAAAATATGTATGTCTTTCTCCATACCTCATCATCATAGTGGTTGCTCATTAATCTATATAATTGCGACTACGATACCGTGCTACACACAACTTTCACCGCACGCCAACCAGCACACAGAAGCCAACCACTCGTGTCAGTCTGTTCTGGAGTCTCTGTTCTCAGAACTGGCCACTCAGAGTCCAGAGAAGTCGTGGGTACGTCGTCAGATACTACAAGCGTAAGTTATGGTGGCTTTCAGAATGTAAAACGGGACTCATCTTATTTTCGGTATTCCACATAGAGGAAGATATAGACATTACGTAGAGAATTGTAAAATAATATGCTGCTTGATATTTTATTTTTGTATATAAGCTTATTTCGACTTTATTGCCTTCATCAATACATGTTATGATGTTGTAAATTGACATAAGTCAACTCTGAAAGAGCAATGGATTCATTATTGCTGTCTGTAGTTCAACAATATTTTAAAGCTTTAAAACATTGCTTGAATTTCCGCTTCGCAGTTACCTTCTAATCTAGAAAATAGCAAGTGTGTGTAATTAGACGGATTTAAATTACTGTTCTCTGTATGGCTACTTGCTTGGGATCTTTTAGATTCACAAAGAAGTACATAGTTGTAGTTTCTCGCAGATTCTTCTTTTCTACTGTGTGTCCCTTTTGTTCTTTTGTATCTCGCAGTAACAGACTGGAACAGGAAAGGGAGGTAATGACAGTGGCACGTAAAGTGCCCTCCGCGACACACCGTTGGGTGGCTTGCGGAGTATGAATGTAGATGTAGATGTAGAACATTATGTTACACCTTCCAACCACGATAATTTTGATACTTGCCCTGGATTGTCTGGTTCTCTTGCGGACACACCGTTAGTGAAATGACGACTACAAACGCGACAATGTTTTGCCGGATTCCATTGCTTACCATCAGCTGTATTCCTCCTTAATGCTATGCTCCTATCTTTCCGTCTAGTTGCGTGTTGCTTTGCATTTGGAAAGGAGAACTTCGTTTCAGCAACATAAATGCTACATGTGAAGTTACAACAAACGACAGAATAATTACAGTTACCCTTCCTAGAGCCTGAAGCTCTAAATTCAGTCATTTAGATTAGCACGTTGCTTGCTGCGTAACCATTTACTCCCTGAAGACTGTCGCGAGACTACCCGCTAAAGTGTAGCACTTACATTTCTGACATTCCCTACACGAGAGGAGAAACGAACTTCCCCGTCGTTTTTCGCGATCGACCACGCATACGGCGCGTGGTCACGATGCACTATGTGTCGCCAAGTTATCCCATATTCCACAACGTCACAGCAGATCTCTGCGTAAGGAGAAATAACCAAAAACATTATACGCTCTCGTAGATCAAAGTAAGGCAGAGGTAGTTTTATAAGGCGCTTTTACAAGTGCAGCTCCTGCACCTCACCCATCTCCTATCCCACCAACTCATAGACATAGACAAAGACTACGATCGTGTATGGCATCGCCTTTTCAATCTCCAGACATATGCACTTCCAATTAACTATGTCTTATTTCATCCTTCCGATCAACTCGCCCATCCTTTTGTCACGTTAACAACACCAATTCCTGTACCTTCCATCCCACTGCAGACGTGACCAAAGGCCCATCCTCTCTGCTCTTCTTTAATTCCACCACACTGCTGATACGCCCAAACCACCTCCATCAGTCAACCTCCTTCTGTATGCTGATGACACTACTTTCCTCGACCTCTACCCTACACTCCAGAAATCACAAAGATCCTACCAAATCCATCTCAATCAGTTCCTCAAGGTCAACCCTCCAAAACCCAGGGCATAATTATGTAACGAAGTATCCGCACCTTCCATCTTCATGACGTCAACCTTACCATTTACAAGCATCCTATCCACTTAACTAACACATTAAAATATCTTGGACTAACCCTCAACAGGCAGCTAACGTGGGAAGGTCACATACTAACAATTCGACAGAAATCTAGTAGTCTAAAACTCCTGATCCTAATTACAGGTTGAACTTTGGGATCACACACCTACACTTTTCTTACCTACAAAACCCTGATGTGACCTATCCTATGCTATGCAGATGTTGCATAGAAGTCTGTCCCACCAAAGTTCTGTAAATCCCTCCAAATCCTCGAACGCCATGTGGCGCATTGCCTATATTATCTGCAAACTAGATTCCAATAACCTTATTGTCTCTCCTCTGATGGTCAAACCTGGTACCTTGCTGCTCTTTCACAAACCGAACCCTCCATCCCTACACCTACACAAACTCCATATCTTTGCCTATGCAACTTCAACCAGCTCCCTATCCTAGACACTGAGGCCTGCCCCCATAATCCTCTCCGTGTATCCCACTCCACATCAAGACCCCTCCTTCCTCTCTACACAGGTTCGAATCCTGCCTCGGGCATGGATGTGTGTGATGTCCTTAGGTTAGTTAGGTTTAAGTAGTTCTAAGTTCTAGGGGACATAACCACAGCAGTTGAGTCCCATAGTGCTCAGAGCCATTTGAACCATTTGAACCTCTCTACACATTCCCATTCCTTTCCTCTTGTAACCACTACCATACTCACACACTATAGTACTCCTGACCCTACGTCTCTCCCACCATCTGTATTTCCCACTATCCACTTCACCTCCGTATTTTTCATACCTAACAGATACCTATCTTTTTGCCCACTCCCCTGAACCCTATGAAAAATATTCTCAATTTCTCACCCAGCGCAGGTCCTTCAGATTTTACGATACTGCAATGCCTGTGTTATTCTGAATCACGATGCAAAGTTCCTTTGGACATGCATGTATGTCCAAAGGAACAGGCACTGCGGCGACTATATCCGTATGAAATAAGTTAAATGTATTCGCTATTGCGAATCTGGACAATCGTCAGATTGGAGTGACTACAATGAAAATTTGTGCCGGACCGGGACGCAAACTCGGATTCCCGCTCACCGCGAGCGGTCACCTTACAATTTGGCCTGGCCCAAAATGCATATGTCGTCAACAGTGCATGTACAACCTGTACTCTTAGATACATTAGGCATATTCCCGTACAGATGAGACATTTTACTTGAAAGTCGCTTGCTTGATTTCGGCGCATAAGTAGGATATTGCAGTGCTTGTGTTATTCCGAATTTTCATCGTAATATGGGCTAAGAGCCCAACATCTCCCTATATGTGACGAGGGGGATGAAATAACAATAAAGGAAAAAAAAGTGCAGCAGTACCGAGTATTCATTCGGGTCCTCCGTTAAACGTTTCCTTGTTAATTAGGACGTCGAATAATTTTTTTTTCTCGCCTTCTATGTACGACCCGGTCAACAATACCATCATAACGACCAGGAGAGCGGTGTGCTGACCCCACTCCCCTCCTATCTGCATCCTCCTTTGAGGATGACGCGGCGGTCGGATGGTCCCGGTAGGCCACTCGTGGCCTGAATACGGAGTTCTTGTATGTTCGACTGGGTGGATTCTTGCAGCAGACAAAACTGAGAGTTCGCGTTACGCAACGGAATCTACAGCTACATCTACATGATTACTCTGCAATTCACATTTAAGTGCTTGGCAGAGGGTTCATCGAACCACAATCATACTATCTCCCTACCATTCCACTCCCGAACAGCGCGCGGGAAAAACGAACACCTAAACCTTTCTGTTCGAGCTCTGATTTCTCTTATTTTATTTTGATGATCATTCCTACCTGTGTAGGTTGGGCTCAACAAAATATTTTCGCATTCGGAAGAGAAAGTTGGTGACTGAAATTTCGTAAATAGATCTCGCCGCGACGAAAACCGTCTTTGCTTTAATGACTTCCATCCCAACTCGCGTATCATATCTGCCACACTCTCTCCCCTATTACGTGATAATACAAAACGAGCTGCCCTTTTTTGCACCCTTTCGATGTCCTCCGTCAATCCCACCTGGTAAGGATCCCACACCGCGCAGCAATATTCTAACAGAGGACGAACGAGTGTAGTGTAAGCTGTCTCTTTAGTGGACTTGTTGCATCTTCTAAATGTCCTGCCAATGAAACGCAACCTTTGGCTCGCCTTCCCCACAATATTATCTATGTGGTCTTTCCAACTGAAGTTGTTCGTAATTTTTACACCCAGGTACTTAGTTGAATTGACAGCCTCGAGAATTGTACTATTTATCGAGTAATCGAATTCCAACGGATTTCTTTTGGAACTCATGTGGATCGCCTCACACTTTTCGTTATTTAGCATCAATTGCCACCTGCCACACCATACAGCAATCTTTTCTAAATCGCTTTGCAACTGATACCGGTCTTCGGATGACCTTACTAGACGGTAAATTACAGCATCATCTGCGAACAACCTAAGATAACTGCTCAGATTGTCACCCAGGTCATTTATATAGATCAGGAACAGTAGAGGTCCCAGGACGCTTCCCTGGGGAACATCTGATATCACTTCAGTTTTACTCGATGATTTGCCATCTATTACTACGAACTGCAACCTCCCTGACAGGAAATCACGAATCCAGTCGTACAACTGAGACGATACCCCACAGGCCCGCAGCTTGACTAGAATTCGCTTGTGAGGAACGGTGTCAAAAGCTTTCCGGAAATCTAGAAATACGGAATCAACTTGAGATCCCCTGATGATAGCGGCCATTACTTCGTGCGAATAAAGAGCTAGCTGCGTTGCACAAGAACGATGTTCTCTGAAACCACGCTGATTACGTATCAATAGCTCGTTCCCTTCGAGGTGATTCATAATGTTTGAATACAATATATGCTCCAAAACCCTACTGCAAACCGACGTCAATGATATTGGTCTGTAGTTCGATGGCTTACTCCTACTGCCCTTCTTAAACAATGGTGCGACCTGCGCAATTTTCCAATCTGTAGGTACAGATCTATCGGTGAGCGAGCGGTTGTATATGATTGCTAAGTAGGGAGCTTCGAGAACGGGGCGAAGAACGTTTTGTTTTCTGCTAATGGCAGTCCAAACAGTTAAATTTGAGGTAATCGTAACTGTATTTTTTGACACTGAGTCGGCCGACGGTAATCCATGGCGCTGCAGGTTCCTGCCGCAGCACCGGCGCAACATGCGCTTCCTGGTGGAGGGCCAGCGGCAGACGCACGAGCTGTACTCGCAGCTGGCGGCGGCCCACGGGCAGGACGAGGGGGACCTGCTGGGCGCCTTCCTGGCAGAGGGCGCGCGCCGCCGCCACGGCGCCCAGCCCGGCCAACACTTCTACTCGGACGAGCAGCGCAACTTCCTCATGGCCGACATGTTCGGCGCTGGCCTCGACACCACGCTCACCACTCTGCGCTGGTTCCTGCTCATGATGGCCGCGCACCCAGACGAGCAGGTCAGCTCCCACGCATCCGCACTTCTTTTTCCTGCAGCGTACTGCGGGTAGTCAATGTTTACCGTCACCTCGAAAAATTAAAATCACGCACTTAATTTTTTGTATGGTTGCAGTGTAAGTAGCCTGTTTAGGTTTCTATGTTGGTAACGCCACGTAGCGCTCTGTATGAAAATCACTGGCTGTGCTGTGTGGCTGGTTTGCATTGTTGTTCGCTATTGTAGTGTTGGGCAGTTGGGTGTTAACAGCGCGTAGCGTTGCGCAGTTGGAGGTGAGCCGCGAGCAGTGGTGGATGTGCGGAGAGAAATGGCGGAGTTTTGAGAGCGAATGATCTGGACGTGTGTCCATCAGAGACAGTAAATCTGTAAGACTGGATACCATGAACTGCTATATATGTTATGACTTTTGAACACTATTAAGGTAAATACATTGTTTGTTCTCTATCAAAATATTTCATTTGCTAACTATGCCTATCAGTAATTAGCGCCTTCAGTAGTTTGAATCTTTTATTTAGCTGGCAGTAGTGGCGCTCGCTGTATTGCAGTAGTTCGAGTAACGAAGATTTTTGTGAGGTAAGTGATTTGTGAAAGGTATAGGTTAATGTTAGTCAGGGCCATTCTTTTGTAGGGATTATTAAAAGTCAGACTGCGTTGCGCTAAAAATATTGTGTGTTACTTCAGTGAATGTCTGAGTACGTTCAGTTTTGCTCAGCTGTTTGAAAATCAAATAATGTAAGAGGTGTATCAGCACAGTAATTCATTAATTTTTCTGAGGGGACGTTTCAGTAGCCCAGGTACACTTCGAAATCCCGACGACACTGTAGCGTAGCACGCCGCTAGAGGACCCAAAAACGTGGGTAGAGATTTTTGTTGATTTATTCAACCTGTCAAGATCAGGATTACCAAGTACCCTCTCACATCTAACCAGGCATCCTGTATATTCTACAAGGTGGGGCGAATAAAAGTGAACCGGACCATTTGTGGCAGCGTTACCGGAGTATGAAAACACCGATAGTTACTTCCAACAGGATAGAGCAACTGCCCATTCGGCCCGCTGAACGTGGAGCACATTCACACTGTCTTCAAGCCTGACAGAGTTGTTGGCAGAGGTCAGTCTGGTCGCGGCCATAGCTGGCCACCCAGGTCACCCGCTCTGTCAGTGTGCGATCACTTTTTATGGGGAGCCCTCAAGTCTAAGGTGTATCGCAGCAACCCTCATAGTCTTAAAGAACTGCTGCAAAACATTTCGGATGACACTGCAGCAATTCCTGCAATCCAGCTTTTATCCTCCTTGCTGACCAGGGCCCAGAAGTGCCAAGAGATGAAAGGTGGTCACGTTCAACATCTGCTATAGACATGTTAGTACTGAATTTCCTTTCTTGTGCTGTGTTTCTTTCTACCTGTAACTCTGTTCTCCAGGCCATTTTTATTTGCCCTACCCTGTATGTTACATTGAGCAGGCTATAGGGTCCGGCTTTTTGTATACACACTGATTTTTTTCCAAACATGTTTCAGCACCTCTGTGATATCATCAGTGCATTTTTGTTTATTCTGGAAACATCCCCCGGGCTGTGGCTAAGCCATGTCTCCGCAATATCCTTTCTTTCAGGAGTGCTAGTTCTGCAGGGTTCGCAGGAGAGCTTCTGTAAAGTTTGGAAGGTAGGAGACGAGATACTGGCAGAAGTAAAGCTGCGAGGACGGAGCGTGAGTCGTGCTTGGGTAGCTCAGTTGGTAGAGCACTTGCCCGCAAAAGGCAAAGGTCCCGAGTTCGAGTCTCGGTCCGGCACACAGTTTTAATCTCCCGTTAACCATATCAAAAATGGTACTGAAGTATATCCATTTGAAAGTAATACACATAACACCATTAAAAACAATAGTCCACGTTTTAGTAATAGCAATAAAGGTTTTTTCATACTGCACTTTCTGACGGATAATTGACATAAACGAATTCGGTACGTTAATATGGGTTTCCATTTTCCCATACTCCTTGGTGTCAGCTGTCACGAGGCCCCGCCACGTGGGGTTTACTCGTGATACACTGCTTCTATGTAATGTAACTAGCTCCTGATGCGTCTGATCTTTGTTGACTGAAAACTCCTTCGTATTTATCGCTCAGCATTTCGAGCTGTACCTGTCGAACCTGCGAATATTAAGTTGACTTCTCACGCCCAGAACGACAGCAAAATGAAATAATGTTTAAAAACCCCTACGTGATGACCTGTCATATATTCGGTCTCTAATACGGTTCCCGTCGTTGATATCTTAAAATGTAACCTTCGTTCCCTGTGCTCAACAGCGTAACATCTGCTACCGAAAGTATGGTGGCAAAACACGACACTCACTACTTTGTGATCTGCAACGCTTAGATAATTGCATTTGTGGTGTACCTCTGTAGGCAGAAAAGGCACTATTACTCTCTTTCCCTAATTTGTACGTTTATAATCACCATCAGTGGATTTCTGCGTGTCAACAGACAGACTGAAAAGATGCAGGAAGGAAGTTGTAACTGGGTCAGGATGGTTCCGAATGTTGCTGACGTCGTTACAAAAATGGTTCAAATTGCTCTGAACACTATGGGACTTAACTGCTAAGGTCATCAGTCCCCTAGAACGTAGAACTACTTAAACCTAACTAAGGACGCGACACACATCCACACCCGAGGCAGGATTCGAACCTGCGACCGTAGTGGTCGCGCGGTTCTAGACTGTAGCGCCTAGAACCGCCCGGCCACCCCGGCCGGCGACGTCGTTACAGGCCTTTTTGTTGATGCAGGATGGAAGGCAAGGCAGCAGGTATGATTAATCATCTCTTCGGTGCTCGAGGAATCACAAGGACAGTGACAATAACTATACGTTTCTTTAAAAAGTTCATAGAGCAGCCGAAGGCGCCACTACAGTGGTGTGTGCTGTCTCCACGCAGCCGATGCCGCATCGGCATAACAATGGTGGCGTGCCGGATGTGCACGAATGTCAGCTGTCGAAGTTGCTTGCTTCAGCAGCCTCATTACCGGAACAGCGCCAGCGGTTCGCAAACAGCTGAAGTCGTGAAAGCGCCGACCACCAACACCAGGAGACAGTAGGGTATGAATGTGAAACCCTCGGGCTCGGTCTGTGAACCAAAGACCCCTGAGTTGTGTCCTGGAATCGCCTGAGGCCAGCCAGCAGATAACTCCCAGGGGTCCTCGGTCCACCGACCGAGACTGAGGATGCTTCATTCCTGACCTGTTGTCACCAAGTGTTGGTGGTCGACGCTTCCGCTCCTTGAACTGTCTGTGAGCCTCCGGCGCTGCTTCGTTTATAAGGCTGCTGATGCGAGCAACTCCGACAGCTGACGTCTGTGCACGTCTAGCACGCCACCGTGGTTATGCTGTGTGACCTCAGCTCCATGAAGACATCACACACCATTGTAGCGACGCCTTCGGCTGATGTATGAGTTCTGTTAGAGAAACGTATTGTTATTCTCACTGTGTGCGTGGTACCAGCTCACCACTGCGGCGGCCTGGGCCTCGTATCACGCTGCACTGACAATGTCCCAGGCCCGGGAGCAGCAGCGTGGCTGGACGTGTTGTAACTTGTTCGCTTCAGTACAGTAACGCAGACTCACGTCGTATTATGTCACAACCCTCCCAGCTTTCCGCAACGGAATGCGATGGCACCCCTCTACTAGCTTGGTGCAAGTTATAGAAAGGACTCTGTGGAACGTAGACACGTTAGCAAAGACATTGGCAAATTATTAAATCCGTCCGGTCCGAGGACGATTAGTGCGGGAAAAACAATATGAGCCGGTGTATCCACTTATTTGCGTCGTGACTGTGGTTTCCCCACATACAAGTACACTACTGGCCATTAAAATTGCTACACCACGACGATGACGTGCTACAGACGCGAAATTTAACATACAGAAAGAAGATGCTGTGATATGCAAATGTTTAGCTTATCAGAGCATACACACAAGGTTGGCGCCGGTGGCTGACATGAGGAATGTTTCCAACCGACTTCTCATACACAAACAGCAGTTGACTGGCGTTGCCTGGTGAAACGTTGATGTGATACATCGTTTAATGAGGATAAATACGTACCATCACGTTTCCGACTTTGATAAAGGTCGCATTGTAGCCTATCGCGATTGCCGTTTAACGTATCGCGACATTGCTGCTCGCGTTGGTCGAGATCCAATGACTGTTAGCAGAATAGGGCATCGGTGGGTTCAGGAGGGAAATACGGAACGACGTGCTGGATTCCAACCGCCTCCTATCACTAGCAGTCGAGATGACAGGCATCTTATCTGCATGGCTGTAACGGATCGTGCAGACACGTCTCGATCCCTGAGTCAACAGATGCGGACGTTTGCAAGACAACAACCGTCTGCACGAACAGTTCGACGACGTTTGCAGCAGCATGGACTATCAGCTCGGAGACCATGGTTGCGGTGACCCTTGACGCTGCATCACGGACAGGAGCGCCTGCGATGGTGTACTCAACGAGGAACCTGGGTGCACGAATGGCAAAACGTCATTTTTTCGGATGAATACAGGTTCTGTTTATAGCATCATGATGGTCGCATCCGTGTTTGGCGACATCGCGGTGAACGCACATTGGAAGCGTGTATTCGTCATCGCCTTACTGGCGTATCACCCGGCGCGATGGTATGAGTTGCCAATGGTTACACGTCTCGGTCACCTCTTGTTCGTATTGACGGCACTTTGAACAGTAGACGTTACATTTCAGATGTGTTACGACCCGTGGCTCTGCCCTTCATTCGATCCCTGCGAAACCCTACATTCAGCAGGATAATGCACGACCGCATGTTGCAGGTCCTGTACGGGCCTTTCTGGATACAGAAAATGTTCGACTGCTGCCCTGGCCAGCGCATTATCCAGATCTCTTACCAACTGAAAACGTCTGGTCAATGGTGGCCGAGCAACTGGCTCGTCACAATACGCCAGTCACTACTCTTGATGAACTGTGCTATCGTGTTGAAGCTGCATGGGCACGCCATCCAAGCTCTGTTTGACCCAATGCCCAGGCGTATCAAGGCCGTTATGACGGCCAGAGGTGGTTGTTCTGGGTACTGATTTCTCAATATCTATGCACCCAAATTGTATGAAAATATAATCACATGTCAGTTCTAGTACAATATATTTGTCCAATGAATACCCGTTTATCATCTGCATTTCTTCTTGGTGTAGCAATTTTAATGGCCAGTAGTGCATGCTTGAATAGAAACAATGTCAAGGTCGGTGTCCTTCTCCAGTCCCACTGCCCCTGAAGCGACCAGCAAGTAGCCAGGAAGCAGAGCTCTGATCTCTCCGCCTTCCCCTGTGCCGTGCCCGCAGGAGCTGGTGTGGGAGGAGCTGCGCGCGCTGGGCCGGCGGCCCTGCCTGGAGGACTGCGGCTCGCTGCCGCGGCTCGAGGCGGCCATCCTGGAGACGCAGCGCATCCGCACCGTCGTGCCCGTCGGCATCCCCCACGGCGTCCTCCAGGTACTCACAGTGCTGCGCCAAGGCAGCGGCCGCAGCGCTTTCCTTACACCATACCACTCCGAACAAGTTGTTGCAGTATCGTGACAGACTTCTTTACCGCAAAAATTATCATGTTCTGTTTCCAGAGAAAGTGTATAGTGTTTGTGTACATTTTGCTATTTAATTATCCTTTCCTGTTGCTCATTTTCAAAATGTTCCAATGTGTAACCCCAATGTTTATCGATAAATTTATTTTCAATCATCTTTCTTGGTGAACATTATAAAAATTGTCAAAGTGCTACAATAGCGTAAATAAAAAAATCATCATACAGGAGCAAAATACTTGCATATGAATGACGATTTATTCAGACAAGCTGTAAGGTGGCAGAATAAATGGTCAGATTCGCACCTTACATGAGAGATTTATACATCGCAATGGGAAGGTGAATATGACACCTAACTTAATTCGGCGATTATGAGCAAATTTGCCTATCAGTATGTAATGCAAAACAGGGATGGCACTCAGTCGAGGGTCATTAATACACCGCTCCTATATAATGCATATCTATGAGCAGAAGGTGCAACAAGCAGTGAGAGGCATTTTAGTTTGGAATTTCAGAGGGGCGAGCAGAGGCAAGGCCGCACTACAGGGGGTACCACGGAAACCACTTAAAGGGGAGTCCCAAGCGGAAGGTCAACGACCGACCAGGTGACTGAGATGGGGAGAGCGAGTGCTACACACGTGAGAGAGTCAATGTACGCATTTAGGTCCCTGGAACGGGCACAAAACCTCAGATTGGCGGAAATGGGCTAGGAAGGAGAAAAGAGCCAAAGTTTCGACCCAATTTAATCGTAGGGACCTTGCGATTGGTAGAGAGTGTTTCCACAAAATAAGAGGAATGCTCCTATTGGTCGAAAAAAGCCGTGACGGGAAGAATGATAGAACCCAGGTGGGGAGACAGTATGGCTATGAGTAAGACAAGACGGAAATTTTGGTGGTCTCTTCTCTGAACTGGCGTCAAGTGCACCAGTTTTATCACACAAATAACTGTAGCAGCTGCTTCTTACGGGTTGCAATTCTTGTAGATGACCAATAGCACCGAATCGGATACTGAATTCGAAATTAATTATAAAACAATCTAAACAGACGTGTATTACAAGGTGACCGCTTTCGATCACAACATGATCATCTTCAGACGTTCAAACCTGTAATATGATACAGGATATAAATTAGAGAGACACAAAAAATGAACTTAAAATTATCTATAAAATTACAAAACATAGATATACCCATATTGATGGACAATAGCTGTACACGGAGTAAGAACCGCTGAATGACCGTAGTCAGCTGCTGGAGAGTGCAGCGTAGGTATTTCTTAAATCTGGCGCGGTGGTCTAGCGGTTCTAGGCGCTGAGTCTGGAGCCGCGCGACTGCTACGGTCGCAGGTTCGAATCCTGCCTCGGGCATGGATGTGTGTGATGTACTTAGGTTAGTTAGGTTTAAGTAGTTCTAAGTTCTAGGGGACTGATGACCATAGATGTTAAGTCCCATAGTGCTCAGAGCCATTTGAACCATTTGAATTTCTTAAATCTGGAGTCTCCGCCTAGTGCTGACAGCAAGATGTCAGCATTAGCGAATCAGGCATAAGTTGAAAGAGTTCTATTCGAAAAGATGTACTTATTAGTAAACGTCAAAATTACGTAGAATAATTGTGTAATAAAGAAGAAACAGCTTGTTACTGCAGCTATTGTCAAATAAATATACTAAGGACTTTAAAAATGAAACAAATAAACTTCACGTTCGTTGTGTATAGGTCGCTCTCTGGTGGCGTGCTGGAAAAATGGTTACGATGCTGTCGGTTTCTATGGAAATGGTGGACACTGTTTCAAAAGTGCAGCAGCAGTACGATTTCCAAAAAGATGGCGGTGAGTATCGATAGGTGATGTCCAGCACACGACATGCCACAGATGTACGAAATTGCTGGTTACTAAGGAGATGGTAGACACCGAACTCGGGCGGTTTCCATTGAAACGTTCGATAAACGTCGATAAATGTAGATCAGCAGAGAACGTTCCATAGGTGTAGTCCCAACATGTAAATTAAGTACTTAATTACTGGGAATAATTTCCGCGTGCGTCAGAATGAACTCTTCAACGTGTAATCGCAGTACTTTAGCATTTAGAAATGACTTATCTCTGAACACCGCCTCAGGAAGTGAACGGGTCCATAACGTATCCAGATCTTACTCAACAAAGTACGAGGGTGAGTCAAATGAAAACCTTAAACTTGTAATAACAAATCTAAATTTCGCGCCGTTATCCTGTAAGTTGGTAAGCGTGTTACAAACAGCGTGCAGAATGACCTGTAGGTGGCAGCATAGTGCAGATGCACACATACCGTCGCGGTATCAGTATAAAGATGGCCACACCACTTGCGACTTGCACCAGGGAAGAACAGCGTTCTGTTGTTCGGTTTTTGCGTAGTGATGGTGTGAAACCTATTGAAGTTCGATGAATGAAGGTTAAGTACGGTGATGCATGTTTGTCACAGCAGAAAGTCTACGAAACGAGTAGGAAGTTCGCAAATGGTGTGACTTCAGTGAAAGATGCTCCTCGTACAGGTCAGGCACAACGATTTGTGACTCCACAGAACATTACAGCAGTTGAAGCCATAGAGAAGGAAAACCGCCGAGTCACACTGAATGACATTGCAGCATGTTTACAGATTATTCATGGGTCAGCACACCACATTGTGCACGATGTGCTCCAGTGCCACAAAGTGTCTGCAAGATGGGTGGCACGGTAGCTGACTCCTGAAATGAGAGAACGACTTGTTGATCCTTGCTAAGAACTTCTTCGGCGCTTTGTACGAGAAGGTGATGGCTTCCTTGCAAGAATCGTTACTGGGGACGAAACCTGGGTTCACTTCCACCAACCGGGAACGAAGAGAGCGACCAAGGAATGGCGCCATTCCTCATCACTAAGTGATTTCCGTATGTTTGGACAACTCAAAGACGCAATGGGAGGAAAGAAGTTCCGTTCTGATGAAGAGGTACGCCACGCGGTGCATGCGTGGTTGCGCGGACTAACAAAAGAATTTTTTTCTAAACGAATTTATGCACTTTGTAAGCGCTGGAGGATTTGCATTGAGCGTGGGGGAGTTTATGTTGAAAAGTGAAACAGCTTTGTACCACTTCTGCACAATAAATAATACTTTTAAAAATATTTAATGTTTTCGTTTGACTCACCGACGATTACTGACGTAAATGTGGAGGGAGAACCGTGGAGCGCGCTGAGTGCGGTGTGTGTCCTCAGGACATGACGCTGGGCGGCTTCCACGTGCCGAAGGGCACCATGGTGCTGCCGTTGTTGTGGGCCATCCACATGGACCCCGAGGCGTGGCCCGAGCCAGAGCGCTTCAACCCGGCCCGCTTCCTGGACGACGACGGCCACGTAGTGCGCCGCGACAACTTCATACCTTTCCAGACAGGTAAGAGGAGCTAATGCTCACACTACTTCCTTCTTTTCTTTTCTCGGCTCTCCTTCCTTTTCAACCTTAGGGTGTATATTAGTAGTCATTCCACAACATATCATTTCCTGGTCTTGTCTGCGTGCTGCTCAAGCGCCGGAGCCTATTTCAGTGGTCAGGGGATAAAAAGGTCTCTCTAACCAGGAGATGATGGCTTGATCTTTTCCGAATGCTCGAAAATGGATTGGGAAGAAGGTCTATTGGGTCTGACTTGCCATTATTGGAAATAAGCTTTTGGAAGTGTTTACTAGACTTTTTGGTTCGAATGATCGTTCCTTTCGTATCCCTGAATACTGACCATTACTCCTGAGACGCCCCGTATAAGAGCGTGGAACCGTTAGTTAGAGGTAGTGTTCACTTAGCAAAACGGATCTGGCAGGATTTAATTTAAGCAAATAGATTCCATTGTGTCTGTGGAGATTTGAGAATTATTTTTTCGGGTGTCTTTCATCTGTCTATGGTGAACTGTATTCCTCTTTAGCTGAGGGGAAGTTTTCGGCAGAAGTTATAAGGAATCAGATGGAGATAGTGTACATATTCCAGTGCAGTGGCCAGAGTTGGGGGTCTTTCTGTAGGCAGCTGAACTGCTACAGGGCTTTTCATATTAACATTGGAGTACTGGAAAAATAAACCCTGTCTCGTGAGTCAGAGCGAACATGGCGTCCCATCACCACAAGTGTAGCGGGGCAGAGGATTAATTCGGCTCCGCCAAGAAACGCTCAGAGTAAATCTATGGAATAAAACGTCGCGTAATTTGTCTGTCGCACCGCACATCGCAAACAGCGTATCGATTCTGTTCACAGCTGCGAGTGGGATTTGACGCCACCCCACGTAAGCTCTGAAGATCGGCGGACTCGTTCGATGCACTCTTCTCTCTACTACGTCCTGTCGAACGATCTTCATCTGCGTAACATCTCTAATCTACATTCACTTCAACCAGCTTACTGTGGTCCGGATTTGTTCGCTCTGTACAGATTTTGCCGCCTCAGACTTCCCATCATTACTAAATTCATTATTCCTTGATGCCTCGGGAACGTGTTCTATCAGTCTAGTCTTCAATATAGTCTTCACTAGTTATCCGATTTACCAGTGCAATCTTCGGCATTCCTTTGCCGCACCTAATTTCAAAAACAGGCTGTGTGATGCAAGTACATCTGATTTGCGAACTGAAATTCCTCAGTCGTATGTGAAATTTTGTTAATACACTCCACTGCAGCCAAAATCCATCTCGTGCTATTACTGTCACTTGTGGGCTTACACTTTATAGAAGATGTGCCGTGTCTTGTGGCACATTTGTGTTTCCCGCTTTGCGACTATTCTGTGGCGGGACACGCATTGGATCGCTAGCAGCACGCGTCGAATGCAGTGAGTGCCGCGTCTGGTCTGTGACAGGAGCTGCAGTGGAGAAAGAGAAGTTGGAATCCACCGGCGAAAGGGAATGCATCCTTGGGGAAGCTCCACAGTGCCGCCTGGAATGTGAGCGGATAGCATGGTGGCAGCAAGGGAAGAAATTGCTTATCGTCGACACAGGGTGTGGCCTCCTGTTAATGCGAGGCATCCCGTGGCTGGAGTAGCAGACGGTGTTTGCCTACACATGTCCAGAGCACTCGGCAGCTAGGATCCAGGACGCGTTTGCGAAAGACAGATATCCGTTACCACGACTGGAAGACCCGGCATAAGAGTGACCCGTGCCATTCTGTTGCGCTGACTTTTGAGCCTGTAATGTATTGCCAAGGCTTTGAACTGACAAAATTCGGCGCGATCGCTATTGGCCTGTAGTTTGAGCAGCAGTGCCTTGTATCAGTTTATTATATTTTGATGAAACATGGTGAGGCTGTGTGTGGCCTGAATATTATAAAGCAGTAAGTTATCTGAGGAAATGTGTTTTGGTAATATGCTTATTCAAGCTACGAGGGCTATTCCGAAAGTAAGGTCCGATCGGTCACGAAATGGAAACGACTATGAAAATCCGATAAAGCTTTGCACAGATGTGTTGGGTAGTGTCTCTAGTATAACCCCAGTTAGCATCACGTCGCTCTTCTCATTTCTGAGCTCGCAGTGAGTGCGTAAAGATGTCTAGAAAATAGTGTCTGCCGCCAAGTACGGGGGCCTGGTGAGAAATTTCCCCTGAAGCTATGCAGCTAACATTACATAACTGTCGTGCTGTTTCGTCTTCAAGACAATTCTCAGCCGCATTCTGCAGGGGCAATGAAGATGCTCCTGCATCGTTTTCAAATGGAAATGTGAGATTACCCACAATACAGCCCGTAATTGTCTCCCTCTGAGTTTCAGCTCAGGTCACATGAACCGCTGGTTATGAAGACAACATTTCGGCACAAGACAACGAGCCGTAGGCCAGCGTAGAGAGTTGGCGGAGAGCACTGGCGGCTGCCTTCTATAGCGAGGGTATGGGAAAGTTGGTACAACGCTACGATACACGTCTAAGTCGGGTCGGCGACTATGGAGATAAGTAGCTGCAAGGTGTATCTAACTGTTGCAAATAAAACATTTTTGATTTTTACCGTGGTTTCCATTTCGCGACCTATCGGACCTTACTTTCGGAATAGCCCTCGTATTTTTGTGTATGACTTGGTAACTAATGTAGGTTTCGTTATTGTATTACTGTAGGTTGGGTATATTGTCCTTGATTTCTGGTTTGCTTAAGTTGTTGGCCGTAGCGGGATGTTATTGTGCAGCCTTACCCTACTGGGTGTTGTTGCAGGTTATACTGAATGCCCATTTTGTTAATTTCGGTGTGGGAAATATTTGTGTTGGATGACATATGTATATTAGAGTAAGGTATTCTGACTGTACATTCATTGGTTCCCCCTTCAGGCTTTAGCACGGTATTATGGTGGGACGAGAGCTTATTTTTCGAAATTTCATGTTATTAAATCAGGTGTGAAGTCATTTGCAAAATCGAAACGAACTCCTGGTTGTTTTATCTTATGCATGCAGTCTGGTAACTGCATGGCTCGTGCTGTTAATGAAATTAAAATTGAAACTTCCTGGCAGATTAAAACTGTGTGCCCGACCGAGACTCGAACTCGGGACCTTTGCCTTTCGCGGGCAAGTGCTCTACCATCTGAGCTACCGAAGCACGACTCACGCCCGGTACTCACAGCTTTACTTCTGCCAGTATCTCGTCTCCTACCTTCCAAGCTCTCCTGCGAACCTTGCAGAACTAGCACTCCTGAAAGAAAGGATATAGCGGAGACATGGCTTAGCCACAGCCTTTGGGATGTTTCCAGAATGAGATTTTCACTCTGCAGCGAAGTGTGCGCTGATATGAAACTTCCTGGCAGATTAAAACTGAGTTCCCGACAGAGACTCGAACTCGGGACCTTTGCCTTTCGCGGGCAAATGCTCTACCATCTGAGCTACCGAAGCACGACTCACGCCCGGTACTCACAGCTTTACTTCTGCCAAACTTTACAGAAGCTCTCCTTCGGTAGCTCAGATGGTAGAGCACTTGCCCGCGAAAGGCAAAGGTCCCGAGTTCGAGTCTCGATCCGGCACACAGTTTTAATCTGCCAGGAAGTTTCATATCAGCGCACACTCCGCTGCAGAGTGAAAATCTCATTCTGGAAACATCCCCCAGGCTGTGGCAAAGCCATGTCTCCGCTATATCCTTTCTTTCAGGAGTGCTAGTTCTGCAAGGTTCGCAGGAGAGCTTCTGTAAAGTTTGGAAGGTAGGAGACGAGATACTGGCAGAAGTAAAGCTGTGAGTACCGGGCGTGAGTCGTGCTTCGGTAGCTCAGATGGTAGAGCACTTGCCCGCGAAAGGCAAAGGTCCCGAGTTCGAGTCTCGGTCGGGCGCACAGTTTTAATCTGCCAGGAAGTTTCATATCAGCGCACACACCTGCTGCAGAGTGAAAATCTCATTCTGGAAATTAAAATTGGTTGCACAATCCCCAACCAAACTACATACCCACCGGAACCCCGCGCCACAAATGTCTACGTGCAAAACCCATATATATTCTGGTTGTCAATAGATCAATTTAAAATGTTACGGACACGAGAGATAATTCATGAATTACTCTCTTCGTCAGAGTGTAAACTGTTTTGAAACATCTTGTCATCTTAAAGCTTTCTGCCGAACCGTTGCTGGAACCGAGATCCTTGCCCATCGCTGACAATGCTTTTATTACCTGATCTATCCAGGCAAGAGCCGCGAACCGCCTCACAGATTCGCTACAGTGCGAAAGATTCATTCGCCTTCTGTGGCTGCTTCTTGCCCTATAATACGCTTTCTTCGAGAAATAGCGGCCCTCCATAGCATACACGAGAGCTTCAGTTGAGTTGTCCAGATGTCTGGTGTAGGAATAACAATTTTGAGTAGTAATCAAGACGTCCAAGGTCCGGTTAGCTTCTCAGCAACTGCTTAAATTCTTAATAAAAATCCTCAACAATGGCGGCCAAATACTTCCGGTATAAAAGGTCAGCCTCGATCTGCGAATGACCTCGTCAAAGAGGGAGCGGACAGAGTTTCAGGACAGCCTCTTATCTTGGGGCTCGGGAACTAAAAAGTCGAAGAATCTTTAACGATCAACGCCATCTGGGTGCAGAAGGCAATGGAAACCACTGCATTAAAGACACAAAATCTGTGTTCACAGTACGTGTGAACTGTAGTTGAAAAAGTGTCATGAAGATTTCTCTATTTGCAGAAAACTGTGGATTAGGCCCTTGTTCGGATGTCTGGGAGGAAACTGCCAAGGATGAGGTAACCACGAGAAAAAGAATGAATAATCAACGAAAAGGTAAGTCGCTGGGGAGCTAACCGGGACCCTGGACGTTTTGACAATACAAGAAATGAGCAAGTTCTCCACAGAAGCGGCTAACAAAGAATACACTGAAATGGAAAACACCGACAAGAAGGAACGGGATAATACGACGTGTGTTAAGACATCAGGGAGTAGCTTCCATAGAACTAGAAGGAGCTTTAGGGGAAGACAGAGAGGATTAATACAATAAATAATTAAGGACGTTGGGTGCAACGATTTTCCGAAGAGGAGTAGGGGTATTCGTTTTGGCCGCATCTGATCAGTCAGGAGACTGATGACTCAAAAAACGAGAAGATCACTTGTTCATAATTCAGCCGTCGTTTTTACATGGGAACCAAAAAAATGTTCAAATGTGTGTGAAATCTGATGGGACTTATCTGCTAAGGTCATCAGTCCCTAAGCTACTTAACCTAAATTATCCTAAGGACAAACACACACACACCCATGCCAGAGGGAGGACTCGAACCTCCGCCGGGACCAGCCGCACAGACATGGGAACCGACGTTGGTAATTATATCAGTGGTACTTAAAGAAAAAAGTATCAAATTTGGGTTTAGACGGTAGGAGGGACGCTAACAGAATAGTGAAGATGGGGTTGAATAGTGTCTGCTCAGCACACTCGTTAAGAACATTACTCTCGAAAGATAATTGTCTAGGTTCTAGTACCTGTCCAGCACAAAGAATTGATCTGTTAGGAAGATTCCTAATGGAGGTGGTCCAATGCTCTGTTGAATATATTTACTTCGACATTTGCTCTTTTTTATTCCGCTTGTATGTACGCCGACCGTTCAAGAAGTTCCAAGATCAGTTTTATTCCTGGCGTATAAGCGACTTCGGAGCAGTAACTACGGCGGCAACTTGAACTAACAACTGCAAACAACAATGTGCAGTTGAGGAGTCACTCGTCAGCATGCAGTGCTAAGTTGTGGGTGTGATGTAGGGAGTTTTACTAGCAACTGTTTTAGCATAATCGGAATTCACTTCGGCTTTCTCGCCCTTTGTCTGTTCATATTTTTTTGTTAACGTTCAGAGACAGAACATTTCCAAATATCGGTAGCGGTAATTTCGTAAAGCGTAATCATCTTTAGTCAATATTATTATTATTGCTATATATATTCCTGCTTCTCTGTATTTTTAGTTTCTGCTAATCTCCACCACTACAGGAAACATAACAGCAGGGAGAGTTTCTCACGAGAACCGCGGTGTTCTAATTTCAGCCTGACATTTCTGACCCACTCCACAGCTACTGAATACCAGGCAGGTGCCTGCACCCCTTTTCGTCGAAGAACGCCACAGCCATCCTACATCTGTGCCTGTCTGCACATACTTCATATCACAGGGTTCGGGGTTCGATTCCCAGCCGAATTGGGGATTTTCTCTGCCCGGGGACTGGGTGTTTGAGTTGTCTTCACATTTTTATCGTCATCATTCGTGACAGTGGCTCGATTGGACTGTGTAAAACATTGGACTCTGTAAAAATTGGGACTTTGTATGGGCGCTGATGACCGCGCAGTCGAGCGCCCCGCAAACCAAACATCATCATCATCATCATCATACTTCAAAGAGCCAAATGCCGCAGCACCATCTATCCAGCATAGGAGAGTCATTTGTGTTCGCTCAGAAAATTTGGTTCAGCTAACAGTAATGCATCACTCTGGACAGTGTTCTTGGCGCATAAGGTTGACCAATCATGAAGACACTACTTTGGTCCAGTACCAACTTCTAGCTTAAAAATTTGCGTCTTGTATGGAAAAGGAGGGGAGTTACGTGTTCTTTCACCTTCGATTGAGCAACAGTTCTCGCCTGTCACATAGGCAAACAGCATGGAGTCGTCCTCTCCATGTAGAATTTGTTGAAAATAGAGAATTGATGGCTGCGAACTTAGTTTCTAGAATTCTGCTCCAGGCCAATAGTTCATCTCCAGCCACCGTCTGGCGCGTGTCGGAACACACTAGCTGTTTATGGGAATGTAAGTATCACAATTACGGTAGTGCAGTCCAATTCTGTGCAGGTCGTTGCTTGCTTACTTTCCCACGCAACTTATGTTGCTTAATTTCGTTGTAATTTGCAGCATCTTGTTGTAATATTAACGTTTTAATTTCGCGAGCTGCCCAGATAACCAGATCTTGTCGCGCTTAATCCATAGTCTTCCGCATATTCTGGTACGTCTCCAATGTTGGCGTCATTTTGTAATTTGATTTGTATTGAATCGAACTATGCTCTCTATTAATTTAATCGTGATTTACGTTACTCGTTAGACTTGGGTTTCACGACTGTTTCACTTGTCCTCCTGATTGTTATGGTTAGGCGACCCAATTAAAAATATATATAACCTGTTACGTACCCGGTTAGTTAGCAGTAGGCAAGATAAATTTAGCTCAGTTGACGAAATAAAATTACACCAAAACTCAAATACAAGTTAAAATTTAACACACACGGCGAACAATAGTTCAAAACATTATTCAATCTCATAGGTGAGCAGATGTCATTACCAAGGGGAGTGTGCGGACCAACTTGAAGCAACTATAACATGGCATAGACCAAATTACAGATTTGGCAGTCTATGCAGAGAAGTCGGTAAGAAAGGGCAATCAAGTCAGGAAACGATCACCGTCGCCCACATACACACTCGCGCACGGGCACAGAGGAGCGAACCTTAAGCCAGGGAGATAGGACAGGCAGGGTGCAAAAAAATTCGTCACAGGGCACTCCGAACCACTGGACGGGAACTACCAAAATTCACCCAACTTAAACTTTACGTACGACCCCCAGGTGAGGAAATGGGAAATCGTGCGGCCACAGGCCAGCCAAAACCTCCAGACACACAAACACAATCCCATAAATTCCAAAACATAATTTAATCAATTATCCCCCAAAACCCCGTATCTTGGCACAAGCGAAATTACAGGCCACAGGATCCTAAGGCACTCTGCAGAAGAGTAAGGAGGGAAAAGGTTAAACAAAGTTCTGCAACGGCACAATAGAACGCAAAGAAAAACATACTAAGTAAGGTACATCACCCCACAGAAAGCCGAGAAACGCGAACACTGGGGTTTGCCCACGATTCCGACACAATCATAACAACGAAGATAATCTTCTTCATCCGGCCATAGCACGCTGAAACACTCAAACAGCACCAAACTTCCGAGGACGGAAAAGTACTCCCCTGTAAACTACGTCCGGGAGCAGCACAGCCACAAGCTCCTGGCAAGGTGCCGTCCAGGGAAATCGCCGCGAGAAAGACGATCCAGCACGATTATCGCCACCCAGGCCTCAGCAAGGCGCAGTCAGACAGGGCAGGAAAGCCGGTAATCAGGCGACGACGTCAACCACCGACCCGGGGAGCAGCAAGTAACACCAGCCCCGTCCAGCGACAGCGCGGAGGGACCCACCGTCCGACGCAAAAGGCAATGCTCGCGCCCAAACTTGACTGCCCGCGCACACAACACGCCACCGGGCAGAGACGGCGCCACCCGCCGCCAGGAGGCGCCCCGCAGCCGAGAAAGAAACACCACTCGGAGGCCCAACGATCGAGAATCGATCGGGAATACCGCCGCCACGGCACAAGTACATTTACATCTACGTCAGTACTACGCAAGCCACCTGAACGGTTGTGGAAGAGCGCCTTTGTGGTACCACTAACTGATTCCCTCGTCCCTCTCCCAACCGCGAACGGTGCATGGTAAAAATGGTACTCGGCAAGTCTTTGTACTAGCTTTAATTCCTCGACTCTTTTCGTCGTAGTCATTTCGCGAGATGTATGAGGGAGTAAGTAATATGTTGTTCGACTCTTTCGGGAAAGTAATCTCTCGAAACGTCGAGAGTAAACCTCTCCGTGATGCACAAGGCCTCTCTCGTAGTGTCTGCTACTGGAGTTGGTTGAGCATCTTTGTGACGCTCTCGCGCCGACTAAACGATCCCGTGACGAAATGCGCCGCTCTTCTTTGGATCTTCCATATCTCTATCAGTTCTACCTGGTAAGAATCCCAGATTGATAAACATTACTCAAGAATCGGAAAAAAAGCGCTTAGCAAGCCACTTCTTTCGTGGATGAATTACATTTCGTTCACATTCTTCATATGAATCTCAGCTGGAATCTGCTTTTCTAACTACTCGTTTTATGTGATCATTCCACTTAAGGTCTCTCTCTATAGTTACTTCAGGATATTGTATGGTAGATACTGTTTCCAACAATTTGTCATCAGTGGTGTGGTTGTAGAGTAGTGAATTTCTTTTCGAGTGTGTGCGCAGTATGTTACATTTGTTTACGTTAAGGGTCAATTGCCAAAGCCTGCATATCTCACCAATCTTCTGTGGGTATTTTTGCAAATGGATACTGTCCTCTACGGTTGCTACTTTCTTATAGACAATCACATCATCTCCAATCAGTCTTAAAAAGCTTCTGACGCTTTCTACGATTTAGTTTTACGTGTTATCTTTCACAGCAATGAAGATGCACTGGCTCGTCTTATATTTCTGGTCTCATTAATTAGGACAAGAAATTTCAAGCCATCGAGGCTTCTAGGTGTTATAGTCCCACAAGATACGCAGAAGAGCTTGTGTGAAGTGTGGAAGGTACGAGAGGGGTGCTGGCGGAAGCAAAACTGAGACGGCGTGTAGGAAGGTGTGCCTATATAACTCAGTTGGTAAGAGATTTGCCCACGAAAGACAAGGTTCCTGGGCAGAGCACCGTTCCGGCACATTGTTTTAATCTGACAGGAAATTATGATAGTAAAACATTCCGTAAGGTTTTATTATTCAATGTCTCTTCAGACCTGGAAACCTGGACGAAACTACACTACTGGCCATTAAAATTGCTACACCAAGAAGAAATGCAGATGATAAATGGGTATTTATTGGACAAATATATTATACTAGAACTGACATGTGATTACATTTTCACGCAATTTGGGTGCATATATCCTGAGAAATCAGTACCCAGAACAACCACCTCTGGCCGTCATAACGGCCTTAATACGCCTGGGCATTGAGTCAAACAGAGCTTGGATGGCGTGTACAGGTACAGCTGCCCATACAGCTTCAACACGATACCACAGTTCATCAAGAGTAGTGACTGGCGTATTCTGACGAGCCAGTTGCTCGGCCACCATTGACCAGACGTTTTCAATTGGTGAGAGATCTGGAGAATGTGCTGGCAAGGGCAACAGCCTAACATTTTCTGTATCCAGAAAGGCCCGTACACATGCGGTCGTGCATTATCCTGCTGAAATGTAGGGTTTCGCAGGGATCGAATGAAGGGTAGAGCCAGGGGTCGTAACAGATCTGAAATGTAACGTCCACAGTTCAAAGTGCCGTCAATGCGAACAAGTGGTGACTGAGACGTGTAACCAATGGCACCCCATACCATCACGTCTGGTGATATGCCAGTACGGCGATGACGAATGTACGCTTCCAATGTGCGTTCATCGCGATGTCGCCAAACACGGATGCGACCATCAGGATGTTGTAAACAGAACCTGGATTCATCCGAAAAAATGACGTTTTGCCATTCGTGCACCCAGGTTCGTCGTTGAGTACACCATCGGAGGCTCTCCTGTCCATGATGCAGCGTTAAGGGGTAACCGCAGCCATGGTCTCCGAGCTGATAGTCCATTCTGTTGCAAACGTCGTCGAACTGTTCGTGCACATGGTTGTTCTATTGCAAACATCCCCATCGACTCAGGGATCGCGACGTGGCTGCACGATGCGTTACAGCCATGCGGATGCCTGTCATCTCGACTGCTACTGATTCGAGGCGGTTGGGATCCAGCACGGCGTTCCGTATTACCCTCCTGAACCCACCGATTCCGCATTCTGCTATCAGTCATTGGATCTCGACCAACGCGAGCAGCAATGTCGCGATACGATAAACCGCAATCGCGATAGGCTACAATCGGACCGTTATCAAAGTCGGAATCGTGATGGTACGCATTTCTCCTCCTTACACGAGGCATCACAACAACGTTTCACCAGACAACGCCTGTCAACTGCTGTTTGTGTATAAGAAATCGGTTGGAAACTTTCCTCATGTCAGCACGTTGTAGGTCTCGCCACCGGCGCCAACCTTGTGTGAATGCTCTGAAAAGCTAATCATTTGCATACCACAGCATCTTCTTCCTGTCGGTTAAATTTCGCGTCTGTAGCACGTCATCCTCGTGGAGTAGCAATTTTAATGGCCAGTGGTGTACATTACCTACGTTAAGTGGCCAGTGTGCGCGCAGTTTTGGAACTTCCTGGAAGATTGAAACTGTGTGTTGGACCGAGATTCGAACCTGGAATCTTTATCAGCGTGCACTGTGGATTTGGATATGTGCTAATGTGAGCTACGTTAAGCGCCAGAAAATACACCTGTGTACATTTCAAGGCTCCGGAACGACATGTTGTGCTGTGTACACATCGTAAAGAAACGGAGTGGTGCCTCTTTAGTCGTTTGCAGCGTTGTTAACTGCACCTGTTGAAGCCTGTCAGTGGGAGCGCTCAGTGCTGCGTGCGTGCGTGTTGCAGGGAAGCGCATGTGCGTGGGCGAGGAGCTGGCGCGCGTCGTGCTGTGGCTGTACTGCGGCGCGCTGCTGCAGCGCCTGCGCGTCTCCGCCCCCGACGCCGCCGCCGGCCCGGACCTGCGCGGCGCCTGCGGGATCACCCTCACGCCGCCCCCGCAGCCGCTGCGCTTCACGCCCCGCTGACCGGCTCCACCCGCGCCATCTTCTCTGCCTTCTCTCTCTCTCTCACTGCTTAAAAAAGAAAGTCATACGTACCCGCTCACTGTCTCGATAATCGTGTTTGACTGAAGACTCCCTTCACAACATCCCACATCTGCCCTGGATATTTTGCCATGGCAACATCATGTGACAATAAAAACCAGCTTTTCTTTTGATTTCCTTTACCTCGCCTCCGACAAGTAGCCCATTTTTTTAAAGCTATAATAAGTGAGTAACATTTATCTGTGACGAAATGTATACATTTCTTTAATAAAGCGCTACATGTGGTCAATGAATGAATGGTATTAAGTGTGTTTGACGTTTATGTAAATATTCCAAAAACATTAACGCCTACCAAGCGCAGCCTAATGGAAAGGAACTGACTCCTTGCGTTCTACACATCTTCACGCCCTGGCCCTTACTGACTGTATTACTTTTTGTCCTTTTCCTGACATTTACAATTTCCCATGGCTAGTGCATGAGAAATTCAGGATGTATCAAAAAGAATAATCCGATTTCGCACGTCCATCTATCTATCTGTCGCTTGAGCCTTGTCCCGCAGTGACGCAGGGCGAGCCATCGTTAACCGGATGTGGCATGTTAATGGTTAAGGGGTGGCCGGATGCCCTTCCTGCCGCCACCCCGTACCCCTTGGGACGGAATTAGTGGACCCCGTCTGCGCCGAGTGTAATCCATGGAATAGTGTGAATGTGTTCAGATGTCTGCGAGCCGTGTAACTGAGGCGGAACAATGGGACTAGCCCGGTATTCACTTAGCGAGATGTGGAAAACAGCCTAAAAACCACATCCAGACTGGCCGCCACTTCGGCCCTCGTTAATCCGCCGGGCGGATTCGATCCGGGGCCGGCGCGCCTACCCGAGTCCAGGAAGCAGCGTGGTACGCGCTCGGCTACCCTGGCGGGTTCCGATTTCGCACTTCTATATTTCTGAAACTAATAAATACATACAATGAATTTTGTTTTTTGACGAACGAGAAACTCAAGGTTTTTTTTCTTTCATACGCTTTCATAGGTGTTCAATATGGCCACCTTGAGATGCACGACATATGTTAATGCGGTACTGAAATTGTTCCCACACTGCAGCGAGCATGTCTTGAGTTACAGCTTCCACGCCGGCTGCTGTGGCAGAGCGGTTCTAGGCGCTTCAGTCCGGAGCCGCGCTGCTGCTGCGGTCGCAGGTTCGAATCCTGCCTCGGGCATGGATGTGTGTGATGTCCTTATGTTAGTTAGGTTTGAGTAGTTCTAAGTCTAGGTGACTGATGACCTCAGATGTTAAGTCCCGTAGTGCTCAGAGGCATTTGAAACATTTCAACAGCTTCCACATCTGCTGTTATGTGAAGTCTCAGTTCATTCACTGCTGTTGGTAACGGAGGCACATAAACAGAGTCTTTTATAAACCCCCACAAGAAATAATCACATACAGTCAGCTCCGGCGAACTCGGAGGCCAGTAATGTAGGGCTGAATCATTTGCTCCAGTGCAACCGATCTATCGCTCAGTATCCTTTGATTTAAAATTTCCTGCGCTTCCAGATGCCAGTGTGGCGGTGCCCCATCCTGTTGGTAAATGAAATCATTCGAATCAGTCTCCAACTATAGAAAAAAAAGTTTTCAAGCATATCGAGATATTTGCTCCCTGTAACAATGTTCTCGGCAAAGAAAAGTGGACCATACACCTTTTCCCGTGAAACTCCACAAAACACATTAAATTTTAGAGAGTCACATGTTGAACAACTTCATGTGGTTGTTCCGTACCCCATATTGTCACATTATGACGGTTCACCTTTCCATTTAAGTGAAATGTTGCCTCGTCACTAAACATTAGGCGTGGAGGAAAACTGCCATCCACCCATCTTGCCAAGAACGAAATTACAGAACTCTACACGTTGTTGTTTGTCACCTTCACGAAAAACTTGCTGTAGCTGAATATTGTATGGTTTCATCTGTAGACGTCGACGCAACACAAGCCAGACGGAGTTCGGGGGCATGTTGAGCTGTCGAGCTGCACGGCGAACGGATTTCTACGGACTCCTTGTGAAACTATGGCGGATGCGTTCGACATCTACCTACGGTGCATTTTTAATTTGGGAAGACGAGTGGCGACTTGTAAGTACTCTTAAAAAAGTTCCGGCTAAGACCCAATTAAAACCCTGCATAATACCGACTTTCAAATTATTTTCTTAACAGAAAAACACGTGACTACACTATATTTTTTCCCCCTTTGGCTGAGATGTAGGGAATGGGGAGCCCCCTCCCCCTTGCCCACCCGTATGGGAGCCCTTGATTCTAGGTAGTCCATTATCTGTCCTTCTTGCTACTTGACCAGTTCAGTTCAACTGTCTCTTCTTTAGCATTTCGACGACGTTTCGATGATTCTACAGCTCACCTAATTCTTAATTTTTTTCTGCCCCTGCATTCCACGCTACACTCTAAGTAAAAGAAAAAGCGACCCACCACAAAGGAATTATCCGAATGGTACGGAAATCCATAGATGTGATTCAAACGTACAGCGAAACAAATGATTACAAGTTCAGAAAAATTGAATGATCTAGTCAAGAGAAAGAGCTTCACAAATTGGGCAAGTCAATAACGCGTTGCTACATGATACCACATCTACCGATTTCTGTCCCATTCGTATAATTTCTTCGTGGTGAATCCTTCTTTTCTCTTTCTTCGTCTTACAGTGTAGTTAATAGATTAAAGTGAATTTGGAAATTTGTACTAAGTAGTCTTTCCTTAAGATATCGATCAAACTAAAATATGTTTTATTCGCTGTTAGTAGACGGGCATCTACTGCTATGCCCGTTCTAATTACTTGAAGCGGTCAACTGTCTTCAAAGTTAGTCTATATACAACCAAAGGTGTCCCATTTCGGATTTTCTTACTAATCCTACGTTGTCTTCATGAACTCCTAGTCCTCTTTTCTCAGAAACTTTATAATAATTCTGCGTCATTCTGATTAATTCTGTTTTGGAACCACTTATTAATGCTATAAGGGGCGATCAGAAAGTTTCCGTTCGAAGGATGTACAGCCCAGAATTGGTATGCCAATCAGGCAAAAACGCCGTGAGCACTGAGACAATCATCCCACCGGGTTGAAGATACCCTTTTGGTCAAACACCGTGTCCTGGAGGTCCGTAACTGTCTGCTGCACATCTGTGTCTGACAGGAATCGCCGATACTTCAAGTCCTTTTTCAATGATTTGAAGGCGTGGTAATCTCATTGGACGAGATTATGACTAACGCTCTAATCAAATCATCAACCGCCGACTAGTTACTGTCCGTAATGGATGAAGCTGGTGTCCCAGATCGATCAGCGTCTATCGCGAATCGAGACCAGTGCGAAACTTGGTGCAGCATTCCAGAATGGTGGTTTTTGACAGACATGCTGCCCCATGCACATTCTTTATACTCCAGTGGACGTCTACCGGCGTTTACCCTTCGGCAACCAAGAAAAAATAGCACGTAGGTCCTGTCTGGACGCATTTGGCAATAACGTCACACAAATGCCAAACTAATACGCTTCTTGCAAGTCTGTGCTTATAGACCCGTATAGAAGTCGAGTTACGTTACTTATACCTGCAGCAATGCCCTCAAACGGAAACTTTTTGGTAGACCATTATACATAAACGAGTCGTAAAGTCTAGTAATATTCACCCCCTGAAATTTAACCCTTGTTGATTAGGTATAGTAAATTCTCTCCCGATCTTCTCTAAGACGTGGTTAAATAAAATAGTTTAAATAGTGTCCCCTTGCCTCAGTTCACAGTCCATCTTAAAATTTTCAGTTTCTACTACCGCTGTCTTTATACACATAACGTATACACATTTTTACTAATTCTACCTCATTGTATTTCGGAGTGTGTCGGCGTGTTATCACATTTATTTTCAAATCTATGAATAAAATGTGTGCATCTGCACTGAGAGATAGATATAGGGCTTTTAGTTATAGACTGTGGAGTTCTGAGAAGTTTAACCCTATCTCGCGAATCAAAGCAAGACTGGTAATATTTATTATGACTGGTAGCATAGCATAGCATAGCAGAATAGAGAATCAGTCCGGATCGGTCAATAAACATTTCCGATTAAGAGGGTATTCCTCTTTGAAAGCAAGAAAAATAGGTGATTTTCGTGATTTTTCAAGTAAAATAGAAAGTAATGCTAACTCTGATGACATATATTTATTCCTTACACTTTCGTTTTTAAAGAACCATTTTTGTGTCCACATTGGACGCTCCCCATAACTGCTGCACCCGGTAGAAGGAACCCTTCTAGCCGGATCATTGGTCACTGGCGGGAAATCCCCAAGCCCTCCAACTGAAACTGTAAAAAAACAATTTTGCGTAAGTTACTTTCAATATATTTTCTATCGGCTTACGTAGGATAATTGAAAAATATGAAGTTCTAACAAAATACTGACGTGTTGAAACAAATTTTTTATTTTCATCTCCCACTAAATTGAGACAAAAGGATGCTCCGAAAATAGACTTTTGAAAACATCGCAAAACAGCTACGTATGCCGATAGAGAATTCAATTTAGAATGCTTGCATCAAATTCCGATCAAATTCGTTCATATCTTTCTAAGTTATGGTTGCTGCCTGTTTAAAAAATGCGGTTTCGTGGAAAACGAGTTTGAAGTTTTGGGTTAAATGTTCTGTAGTTCAGGTAAACTTACCACGAGTCAGCGATATCTGGACCATAAAGCAGACTTTCTAGATCCAAATGGAGGTCCGCTTCCATCTTTTTCGAGGCCGTGGTGGCCCTGCGAGCGAATTTGGAAACTTCTGACATCCGCTGCTCTGCTCTCTCGATGCACTTTTAGTCCTCTTTTGTGCTTAAGTTGTTAAAGGTTGACCCGATCTCAAATTCGAGCATGTTCATAGTTTTCATAATGTATGTTATACCGTCGTTAAAATGACATGCTGCCATAGTGGCCACGATGTCGAGTATGTTTTTTTCGCTGTGAATGGTCTTCGGAGACACTTTTTCGCTAATTGCCTTCTAACTCGATAACGGAGCTCCAGCGGACTTCGAATGAATACAGTAAAGGAGACATCCCAGAGGAAATTTTAGGCAAAAAATTAATTTTTTGAAATTTTCAAGGAGGACTAACCCGTTAAAATTGCGGAGCGATTCGTCGGCCAATTTGTCTCATACGCCGTACATCGCCAACAGGACTTGGTTCTGGGCGCGGATGTGATTTGCTAAAACTCCTATAACCCTAGCAAATTATCCGCCATGTTTTCCCCATTCTGTAGGATATTCATACTTGTTTACATGTAAGTCTACATCCACATTTATACTCCGCAAGCCACCCAACGGTGTGTGGCGGAGGGCACTTTACGTGCCACTGTCATTATTCTGTTCCAGTCGCGTATGGTTCGCGGGAAGAACGACTGTCTGAAAGCCTCCGTGCGCGCTCGAATCTCTCTGATTTTACATTCGTGAACTCCTCGGGAGGTATAAGTAGGGGGAAGCAATATATTCGATACCTCATCCAGAAACGCACCCTCTCGAAACCTGGCGAGCAAGCTACACCGCGATGCAGAGCGCCTCTCTCGCTGAGTCTGCCACTTGAGTTTGCTAAACATCTCCGTAACGCTATCACGGTTACCAAATAACCCTGTGACAAAACGCGCCGCTCTTCTTTGGATCTTCTCTATCTCCTCCGTCAACCCGATCTGGTACGGATCCCACACTGGTGAGCAATACTCAAGTATAGGTCGAACGAGTGTTTTGTAAGCCACCTCCTTTGTTGATGGACTACATTTTCTAAGGACTCTCCCAATGAATCTGAACCTGGTACCCGCCTTACCAACAATTAATTTTATATGATCATTCCACTTCAAATCGTTCCGCACGCATACTCCCAGATATTTTACAGAAGTAACTGCTACCAGTGTTTGTTCCGCTATCATATAATCATACAATAAAGGATCCCTCTTTCTATGTATTCGCGATACATTACATTTGTCTATGTCAAGGGTCAGTTGCCACTCCCTGCACCAAGTGCCTATCCGCTGCAGATCTTCCTGCATTTCGCTACAATTTTCTAATGCTGCAACTTCTCTGTACACTGCAGCACCATCCGCGAAAAGCCGCATGGAACTTCCGACACTATCTACTAGGTCATTTATGTATATTGTGAAAAGCAATGGTCCCATAACACTCCCCTGTGGCACGCCAGAGGTTACTTTAACGTCTGTAGACGTCTCTCCATTGATAACAACATGCTGTGTTCTGTTTGCTAAAAACTCTTCAATCCAGCCACACAGCTGGTCTGATATTCCGTAGGCTCTTACTTTGTTTATCAGGCGACAGTGCGGAACTGTATCGAACGCCTTCCGGAAGTCAAGGAAAATAGCATCTACCTGGGAGCCTGTATCCAATATTTTCTGGGTCTCATGAACAAATAAAGCGAGTTGGGTCTCACACGATCGCTGTTTCCGGAATCCATGTTGATTCCTGCAGAGTAGATTCTGGGTTTCCAAAAACGACACGATACTCGAGCAAAAAACATGTTCTAAAATTCTACAACAGATCGACGTCAGAGATATAGGTCTATAGTTTTGCGCATCTGCTCGACGACCCTGCTTGAAGACTGGGACTACCTGTGCTCTTTTCCAATCATTTGGAACCCTCCGTTCCTCTAGAGACTTGCGGTACACGGCTGTTAGTATGGGGGCAAGTTCTTTCGCGTACTCTGTGTATAATCGAATTGGTATCCCGTCAGGTCCAGTGGACTTTCTATTCCTTGGACACTTATTTCGATGTCAGCCATTTTTTCGTTTGTGCGAGGATTTAGAGAAGGAACTGCAGTGCGGTCTTCCTCTGTGAAACAGCTTTGGAAGAAGGTGTTTAGTATTTCAGCTTTACGCGTGTCATCCTCTGTTTCAATGCCATTATCATCCCGGAGTGTCTGGATATGCTGTTTCGAGCCACTTACTGATTTAACGTAAGACCAGAACTTCATAGGATTTTCTGTCAAGTCGGTACATAGAATTTTACTTTCGAATTCACTGAACGCTTCACGCATAGCCCTCCTTACGCTAACTTTGACATCGTTCAGCTTCTGTTTGTCTGAGAGGTTTTGGCTGCGTTTTAACTTGGAGTGAAGCTCTCTTTGCTTTCGCAGTAGTTTCCTAACTTTGTTGTTGAACCACGATGGGTTTTTCCCATCCCTCACAGTTTTACTCTGCACGTACCTGTCTAAAACGCATTTTACGATTGCCTTAAATTTTATCCATAAACACTCAACATTGTCAGTGTCGGAACAGAAATTTTAGTTTTGATCTGTTAGGTAGTCTGAAATCTGCCTTCTATTACTCTTGCTAAACAGATAAACCTTCCTCCCATTTTTTATATTCCTATTAACTTCCATATTCAGGGATGCTGCAACGGCCTTATGATCACTGATTCCCTGTTCTGCACTTACAGAGTCGAAACGTTCGGGTCTGTTTGTTATCAGTAGGTCCAAGATGTTATCTCCACGAGTCGGTTCTCTGTTTAATTGCTCGAGGTAATTTTCGGATAGTGCACTCAGTTTAATGTCACTCGATGCTCTGTCCCTTCCACCCGTCCTAAACATCTGAGTGTCCCAGTCTATATCTGGTAAATTGAAATCTCCACCTAAGACTATAACATGCTGAGAAAATGTATGTGAAATATATTCCAAATTTTCTCTCAGATGTTCTGCCACTAATGCTGCTGAGTCGGGAGGTCGGTAAAAGGAGCCAATTATTAACGTATCTCGGTCTTTCAGTGTAACCTCCACCCATAATAATTCACAGAAACTATCCACTTCTACTTCACTACAGGATAAACTACTACTAACAGCGACAAACACGCCACCACCGGTTGCATGCAATCTATCCTTTCTAAACACCGTCTGTGTCTTTGTAAAAATTTCGGCATAATTTATCTCTGGCTTCAGCCAGCTTTCTGTACCTATAACGATTTCAGCTTCGGTGCTTTCTATCGCGCTTGAAGTTCCGGTACTTTACCAATGCAGCTTCGACAGTTTAAAATTACATTACCGATTGCTGCTTGGTCCCCGCATGTCCTAACTTTGCCCCGCACCCTTTGAGGCTGTTGCCCTTTCTGTACTTGCCCGAGGCCATCTAACCTAAAAAACCGCCCAGTCCACGCCACACAACCCCTGCTACCCATGTAGCCGCTTGCTGCGTGTAGAGGACCTATCCAGCGGAACCCGAAACCCGAGGAATCAAGTGGAGATTTCTAATTAAATATATTGAAGAATTAGTTGTAAGTGTGGACGGCTGTTCAGTTGTGAACTCCACTAGCCATTGCAAAAATGGTTTTTCATGTTTAGATTTCCAAGTGATCATTAATTCACAAAAAATGGGCCATAAATTGCCGCAAAGACAACTGGGAACTAGGACGTGGCGCTCAACTGTGTGCGGTAAGTACATGCTAGTAAAAGTAGTTATAAATGTGACTGTATACAATTGCGATTCTTCCCCCGTGTAAAACTGTACTGAAGCAGTTCGTCTCAAAACTTTTCGATTCCTGAAATACTTGCGCAACTGATAAAGTGGAGTGGAATATTTATTGTGATGTAATTAGATGTCGTTATCATAAATATATAAACAGAAACTGTATAGCACCCAACCCCTTTTCTTATACAGGTACTGTGGAATTAGTGATAATTAAGATATTTTATAGCGGATTGGTCTTTGTAGGCAACCTGCACAAGTAACATAACCCTCGAAAAATAATAGTTTTGAGCAAAACTCAACAAGCAACGAAGTTTCTGTCTTATTTTTGTGTTAATGACAAAGACGTTTAATAACAGCGTGAATTCGATACACAGGTTTTAAAGTTGGTTTTAGGGGTGGGAGCTACTCAGACTTCCCTGATGGAAAAGAACTAATTCAATCTAATGAACAAAAAGTAACGTAAAATGTTACTTTTGCGTAATAGGCCTATATGAATATACTTCAACGGCTGAGACTGTACGTAGTGCAGTTCTAGAGGCTTCATAATGATACGACCTTCCCATTTTTACTGTGGTTAGACTCAAGCTATAAGGAAGGGATATTAAGTACTTAATCCGCGGATTACATTTTGAATAATATCACTGTTGTTGCATTTTAATATTGCTTTTAATATTGCTTTCTGCATGTACATGTGGAAATACTGATTTCTCCCTAGCTAATGCGTTGTCAACAGAAACTTACAAATATCTCTTTACACATTAATTACTATTCAATACGCTTAATACATAGTTAGAAAATTTAGAAAACCGCCATCTGAAGCTGACAGCAGAACGATTCTACTGCCTCCAACATATACTGCGCGCAAGGACCACGAAGATACGAGAAATTATGGCTCATACTGAGGCATACAGTCAGTCATTTTTCCCTTGTTCTATTTGTGAGTGGACTGGAAACTGGACTAGTACAGGGTGAGACAAATAAAAGTGTCCCGGAGAACAGAATTCCGGAGTTCAAGGAAACAGCAGAGGAACGGAAATACTACACTAACATGACTATACCAGATGAAAGTGATCACCATCCCCCTCTTGGTGCTTTTTGCAAGCTGCTGAAGGCGGATCGAAGCTGGACTGTTGGAATTGGTGCAGTCTCATACGAAATGTTCTGCTGCAGTTCCTAAAGACTAAGAGGGTTGTTGCGATACACCTTAGACTTGGCTCTCCACACAAAGTAGGCCTAAACGCACACTGACAGATCAGGTTATCTGGGAGGCCACGTAGGGATGCGAACAGAGCGACCTCTGCCAACAACTCTGCCAAGCGTGAAAGGTGTGAAGATTGTTTAAATGTGTTCCAATGTTCGGCCGGCTGTGTGGGCGGTTGTTCCAACCTATTTGAAGCACCTGTAGGTCTTTTGCTCTTACTATAATGCTGCCACAAATGGTTTCAAAATGCTGGCAACGTAACGCGCCGAAGTCAGCATCTGATGAGAGAAGGTGAGACCAAGAATGCGGCGTGCAGACACTGCAACACTTAACGCCAAGCTTCTGGTGTTTCGTGGAAGTAATGTGGATTCTCTCTGCCCAGAACCTGTGATTCTGTGAGCTGATGTAACCAATCAAGTGAAACCAGGCTTCATCAGATAGAACTATTCCATGTTCAAGCCAGTCAGTATTTTCTCAGTGAACAGCCACTCACAAAACTGGAGGCGCTGAGGAGCATCTGTTGGTTTCAATGCATGAACAGCAGACATTCGATAGGGATGCATATCCAGGTCCAGGTGGAGTATATGTCTGCATCATCGACATGATACGCCGGTCTCTTGCGACAGGCGTCGGGTCATTTTGCTAGGACTCTGAAGCAGACTTGTTCAAAACTGACACCATTTCGGATTAAGTGTTGCATGGCGCTCTATACTGTCACTTTGACACCTTTAAACGTTTCAGCAAACAAACGATCACAACGGCCCCACGACTTTCTTGTCACGTAACTTTCCCCAGCTAACACCCGCTGCTCCACTGGGAATACCATTGTCCTCTTCACACTGCTCCACTCACGTTGACACAGCCTGCACTATGCTCTGAAACGGTGTGGATCACGCGGAGGGGGTACCCGTGGTGTGCGCGTTTAGGGGTTTGGTTATATGCGTACATTCACTTCCAATCGTAGCCACTCATCTGGGTCAGTTTTACTTGCCCCATCCTGTAGTGCCGGCCGGTGTGACCGAGCGGTTCTAAGCGCTTCAGTCTGGGACCGCGTGACCGCTACGGTCGGAGGTTCGAATCCTGCCTCGAGCATGGAAGTGTGTGATGTCCTTAGGTTAGTTAGGTTTAGGTAGTTCTAAGTTCTAGGGGACTGATGACCTCAGATGTTAAGTCCCGTAGTGCTCAGAGCCATTTGAACCATCCTGTAGTGGTACGGGATACCCTCCGCCACGTGCCATAAGGTGAACTGCTGAGAGTGAATGTAGATGTAGACACATACAGTACAAAATATTTGATAAGAAATATCGTAAAAAAGTTCCGCGGATGGGCTAACTACTCACAAGGTAAACGTGGCGGAATGCTCAGATTTGGGAAGAACATGGCGGACGATTCAGCGTATTATAAAGGAGCTCTATGATTTGGTGCGATGCCACCGAAGCTCCGAGGAACGGATGAGAGGTACGTTTCAAGTTGATGGATTACTGACGAGGATGCCTTCCCTTCTCAGCAATTTTGATGTCTCGTGGATCCTAGACAACAATCAGTCGCCGGCGTGTTTACAGCGAAAGGTTTGTTAAGTACTGATAGTTACAGGCCTCTCATACAGTCGTTCGCGAGATAGTAATTGTCCGCTATGATAACATTTGCCGTGTTGCTCCTGAGCACCAAAATGGGAGAATGCGATAAGTGGTACCCTGTCTCACCTGCACGCTAGTGTTTACTGATGATTTACAATTGAGCATGAGTACTACAGAATACTTATTTGATAGTCAATGCAGCTACATATACATTCGAGCATTGCAAAGTAGTGCTCCGGGCGAATCGTGATGAGCATTCCCTATATGCATTGGATACCTATAAATGGATTATATGTCCCATCTATTGTTTCAGATACTCTCGGTCCCTTGGTTGTGTCCATGGTAAATTCTTTAACTTGCCAAATTGCAATTCCAAATAAACAGCAGCTCACTTTTATTTCCACACGAGATTCAGAATTACGTTTTTCCATTTCAGACAATGGTGACTGCCAGTTTGTTGCATGGCTTCTTCAGTTTCGCAGTGTAAAAGATACAAAGGCAAGTTCATTGTTCCGAGCCTCCGTTCTCTCCAGTAATAGCATTCAATGCTGTTTGAATTAAAAGCTAGCTGGGTTATGATCACTCAACCTCTGCAGCAATTGGAACACTATGGCAGGCTCTTCTCGTCCATGACGGAAGGGACGTCTGATGCTTCCAGTTAAAATAAGTAACAAATGAATAATTCAGTACGTGTTATGTAGTATATCTCCATAGAAATAGTAAGTTAGCATCACACAAAGCTGTTGCTTCGTTGTGCTCCGCTTGTGAAGCAACGCCTATGTTCTTAGATTTCAGGCAACCCGCGGAGGAGTTACGTAAAGAGTGTAGTCTCCTTCCCTAATTAAGGATAGCTTTTAAACCGTCATGGAGTTCTACCAAAGCTATAGATGCCCACCGAAACACTCGCACCTTCTGAACTGTTTACATTTTGGAATTGCAGGTAAGATGAGTATGAAATTATTGCGGAGACCTTGACACAGTCTCTTCAAACAGATGGAAATTCGCTACAAACAAATCTTTAATATCAGATCACAGAGGAGTACAGCTCTGCTATCTGAACAGGTATTTGAATTTCGAGCGTTACATAGCTGACACTTATTTTCCCACCGTGGGAGGCTAACATAATAAGTAGTGAATGTTAGTTTTCATCTGTGCAAACAACAGGCTACTCAACAAAACTTGAAAGTAGAGCATCGTGTATCTTAACCCTGTCACCTACGTCGTACAGTTTTACCATAACTGCAACTTCCTGTTATGGAGAGGAGCTACACTTCTTTTAAAAATACATATCATCGAATTAACCTTCGCCGAAGTGAAATCTTTCGAACTGCAGCCATGAAATTCAGTATATGAATGTACTATGTAAATACTCTTGGTTTTAATTATTCAGTGCGAACTCGCACATAGAAATCATTCTTGTCCCCCTTTACCCAAGGTAAGCAAGTGTTGTGGTGACCATTAATGCCGCTGCCCGGCAGTGTAATAGTTATCTACTTACTACCCAGCAAAGATGAAACGGTGTATCTTAACGTCTGTGACGTTTCCGGTCCCCAAATGAATATAAAACAGGCATTCACAAAATAAAATATCTTGCTCTATTTACGCGATTGTCTGACAGATTAAAAATATGTAGCAAACCAGAACCTTGCCCTTCAGTGGAGATACTCTCGCTACCCGAGATATCCTGTCCTGGATATTCGGTCAACAACTACGTTATTCGAGAAACGGATGGTTTCGAGTTCAGATCCGGCCCTAAGCGTTAATCGGCAGTATGTTTCATAATGGAGTACTCGACCCATTTGCTTTCTCTGAGAACTTATTAAGTTACCATTTTTCTATTTCTTTTCGTTTATTTTGAAAATACAGGAATGAGCTGCTTACTCACTTTCCCCCCCCCCCTCTCTCTCTCTCTCTCGTGTGTGTGTATGTGTGTGTGTGTGTGTGTGTGTGTGTGTGTGTGTGTGTGTGTGTGTGCTAGTTCTTTAGTCTGTTCGTCTGTTCGAACTGGAACATGGACGCAGTTCACATCCTTCATTGCACTACCTAAGACGAATCATGCCTAATGCTTGTTAGATTACTTGGCAGCTTTCAGAGACGTTTAGGCTGAAGGAAGGTTTAATTAAGGAAAAAGTTGGTTGGGTTTGTATTAGTTTTCTTAAAAGAGACGTATAATAACCGTATGCCGCGGTAACTCGAACACTGGAACTACTGTAAGAAAACTACGTCCGGGAGTTAGCTATCTTCTTTCTTATTTGTCCTCAGAGTCTTTTGCGAAGTCTTGCTTGAAGAAAATTTCTGTGTTGTCAAGCAGCGTCATGTCAAACGAAATTCTCAAGCTATCGGCAGCTGTACCAGTCTTTGGCAGGAGTAAAACTAGTTTCTGATTATGAAGCCTAAAAGGAATTCTGAGCTTTTAGGCGAGAAAGAGATGAATTAGGTTGAGTGGCAAGGAAATATAAAACATAGCCTAACGCTATTAAAGTGTTTGTGGCATAGTGTTTTAAAAGGCTGTTATATAATATTAAAAAAATTTAGCAGCAAAATATTAATTCATTTTTTCAGTGGTAAAGAGACGTCTGTTCTTATTAAATGAATAGCATTAAGTTTTGCTGTTTTGTAATGAAAGGGAGCGCAACTGATTGCTGCATTGCTGCACCCACAATGGAATCTAACTGAACCTTGAAAAATCACAGGTTCTAGTTCGCAATCTAACAAACAAAAGATATATTTTTAGCACACTGATGCTCTTCACAGAATTTCAAGCAGTTACACACAAAACTGTTCGTAATTCCTTTATAACGACATGTTTTCTTCCTCCGTAAAATACACTTCTAACAGCTACATAAATATAGTTGCTTTCAGAAGGAATTATCCAATATTACCCGTATTCAAAATTCTCAGGTATTTTGCAACTACCACATACGGCTTATTCGCGGAAGGGCTTATAGTTGTGCCTGTCGCACTATATTAGTTATTTGGAAAGGATATCAAAAAGCCTCGAACAATTGTAGAGGGTAACAATGCAAAATTTTGGTATCGGCAATACGTGTTTCCAAGCAATAAGAAACTTTTATGAGGGTTCCAACAGTATGGTTAAAGTAGGCAACAAAATTTTCCAGGAATTCTCCGTAAATAATCGTTTCAACTAGGATGCTCATTAGCAGCGACTTAACTTAAAGTGTACTTAGACGTTTCGTAAAATTGGAAGAGGAAATGACGTGGAATGGGGATCGCTGTAGAAGAAGAAATACTATATACTTTTAGTCGACAACCAAGTCCAGATAGCGGGAAACAAAAACGACACACGTTATATGCTCAGGAAACTGCACGAAGAGACTCAAAACGGGGTTCGACAAACACAAAAAAGACGGAATATATGATAGCGGATGAAAATGGGTCCAGGATTCGGTAAAATTAAAAATGTCTTCTTACTGAACTATTTACACAACATTTAAAAAAAACTCTTGGTATTACCGTCTCCAACGAATGGATGATAAGCGATGGCCAAACAGAATCTACGAATGGACATCAGCTGAGCGAAAAAAAAAAGTGGTAGATTTGTATAAGATGTTAGTAATTGATAAATTCAAGGGGCTTTCAGGAAGAACATTGGACAAATAGGAAACTATGCAAGTTGAGACTCTAAAGACAATCTTCATAAAAAAATCAGCACATAGAGGGTACCTGGACGAAAAAATTAAGTAAAGGAATCAGTGCTCATATTGTTCTTCCGACACTGAAGAGTACAGAAAATATGGAGACAGGCGTCTTCCAGTAGGCTACACAGGCTAGGGTTATCGCCATCTTTGACCATGCACCCTGCGGCAATTAATGGAGTTCCTTAGGTAACAATACAATTTTGACGAACTGGAATTTTTTTTAGTGTAAATGAAACGGAACATAAAAACATGTGGAAATAAATCTAAGTTATTTACTGATGTTGGCATACAACGTGGTTGCCGAAGTAAGCGCTAGTTTTCAAATTATAAAACAAATAAGTATATAAAATGCTAGAAGTGATCGTCACTAGAATTTCACCGCATCTGACACCTTCCAACCTACCTATCATCGGCTAATGAATTCGCTTGAAAATGGCTGACGTAGTGCAGAGTATAGTGTATACTGCCAGCCAGGTCCTCATCGGACTTCTACTGTTCCACAATCCTTAACTCCACAAACATCTCAGAGAAACGAAAGTAGCCTGAATAGGTTAGTCGATTCAGATGATAACATCACATTTTCCGTGTTATGTGATGAGAGTGCAGGATACCTATTTTCAATTTATTCTTTCAGCTCCCTACTGAAATATTATTGTCGGTATTATTTTGAAAAAAGTGTTTATGAGTGTCAGAGAGTTCAGAATTATATATCAAGCAGGTATTATGTGTGTACCATCTCTACAGAGAGGAATTAGATGGTACTGTCTTGCAATAACTGACTTTCGTCTATGTATCAGTTGAACTTCCTGGAATTTTATGTTGGAAAGATGTTTACTCTATATCCAATCAAGTGATATTATCTGCTAATTTATGCAATTTTACCAGAAAGTAATAACGATGTGCAGCAAGCAGTGGCATTATAAAAGTCACATAAACTGCTCTACAAAAGTAAAGGATAACTTTTTCGCAACCTCGTTATTGTCTCCCATCGCGACGCATAAGTTTGAAATGTGGCGAAAACGTGTCTACAAGTCTCCTCTGTAATGTTGCAAAAGCAAGGGTCGACGACGCTTCAGGCAACAAGGTGTCGACACACGCGACCTAAAGCAACAGCTCAGAAGTTTATGAGAGGTGTAAGATGGGGTGACGATGTCACATTGGCATCAGATTTCACCGCAATTCTACCCGACGTCACTGCGGACGTGCCACACGATGAGAAGGTAGTGACAGCCCCTCTAGAACTACTTAAACCAACTAACTTAAGGACATCACACACATCCATGCCCGAGGCAGGATTCGAACCTGCGACCGTAGCGGTCGCGCGGTTCCAGACTGTAGCGCCTAGAACAGCTCGGCCAGGAGACGCAACACTCAGGGTTTAAATGAGGGGCGGGCAGGAATTCTGCACGTGTGCGGTGCACATGCACGTGTGCAGTTAACAGGTGTTCTGCGTGCACACAGGGGAAAGCTGGCCACCCGCTTCTCACCCCTCCCCATCATACCGTCTCTCCGCTTCTTCCTCCGTAATGCCGTTTTTTACTGGCCTGCTTTATTAAATGAAGGAATAAGGTTAGTAGGAGTGCTTGACAGAAATCATGGTTTGAACGAGTACCTATTACCTACGATACGTTTTATTTAATTATCACAGGTGGAGTTTACAATACGTTCAATGTCTGGAACAAAATTTCTACATACAGACAAACGCAAACAGTTACGTAAATTTTCATTACTGATGTTTGCTCTTAACCGAGACTTATTAATTTTCATAACAGAAAAAAATCTCACACAAAAGTATGTCAAGCCCAACATTGACTATCTTCATGGCTTCACGATGGAGACGAGGAAACTCTTGCTATGGAAAGTCGTGATAAAAATCTATTACACGTCTTGACAAAAGGAACTTGTCTCTCAGACGAGAATTACACTGTAGATCTATTAATTCCATTTGCAAACTGAGATGAATATCATCTACAGAAACCAGATTCTCTCGAGAACTATTCAAAACCTTGGGATAAGTAAGATATATCCCCAAATCGCTTGAGAAATTCCTCTTTTATTGCACTAAGAACGGCAACATACTGAAATTTATTACAGTGGCGTTCAATATTAAACTTCCGCTCACCAGCGACAATACTGTCACATACTATACATTTCCAATTTTCACGTTTTTCCACAGAGAACAAATGATTCTCCTATTACTTTTTCAAAGATAGCAAATCTCCAATTCTCCGTTTCCTTGATTCACTCTGCATTTTCCGGTTATTGAAATACAACGTTCACTACGTAGTGGTCGCTTCGCTTCAACGTCCGCAGCTTAGCCTGGTACTACACTGCCGCAACCTGCAGGCTGTCGGCACTGTCCCGTTCGACGATTGCACGCGAGCAGCACAAGTGCAGCGCTGTGTGCTCATGAGCCGCGTGCAGCGTTTGTCCGCCCCTGGTTTAAATGCTGTGGTTTTGTTGTGGGTAGCCGAGGAAAACATTACAGACACACCGCTGGTCAGAATCGAAATGAAAAGCTGTCAGCGGGTGGCACAATGGGCATCAATGAAAGCACCGCATTCCCTGCGGCGTTGATGCCCACGCATTTCAAGGTCGATGTTTGCTGTTTGAAGTGTCACCGTGGCCGAGGGAGACATCACAGGATGCAAAAGGTTGTAGGCATCTTTGAGCTAAATTTCAAACTTACGCGTCGCAATGGGAGGCAATTGCGAGATTTCGAAAAAGTAATCCTTTAATTTCTCTTGCACGGTGTACATGTCTGACGAGTGATTCTTACCCGTCGAACTCCCATTTCATACAGTAACGCTACCAAGGACCACTAAGAGCTGTGAGTTGGTGTATCGAATAGTTAAATGTCACAACAGCTTGATACAATGGATGGGGTGCTGCTGTTTACTAAGAAGGTCACTTTGAATTGCTAACGTTACCTTAGAGCTGTCGTCTACACATCACTGGTATCTTTAGATATACCTTACAGCTGCTAAGTAGTGTGCCGGCCGGAGCGGTTCTAGGCGCTGCAGTCTGGAATCGCGCGACCCCTACGGTCGCAGGTTCGGATCCTGCCTCAGGCATGGATGTGTGTGATGTCCTTAGGTTAGTTAGGTTTAAGCAGTTCTAAGTTCTATGGGACTGATGACCTGCCGGCCGAAGTGGCCGTGCGGTTAAAGGCGCTGCAGTCTGGAACCGCAAGACCGCTACGGTCGCAGGTTCGAATCCTGCCTCGGGCATGGATGTTTGTGATGTCCTTAGGTTAGTTAGGTTTAACTAGTTCTAAGTTCTAGGGGACTAATGACCTCAGCAGTTGAGTCCCATAGTGCTCAGAGCCATTTTTTGAACTGATGACCTCATAAGTTAAGTCCCATAGTGCTCAGAGCCATTTGAACCATTTTTTGCTCAGTAGTGTGTCATGAGCTCATGATCAAGCGAGTAGTGAGAACCAAGCACGATAGAGAAATCCTCAGGGTATTTTCGTTCTGTCGTTGCAAGTATAAGAAAGTGAGTGTTTTTTCGCCAGACGCGTTTCGCTTTATTGAGGCAGAGCGTCATCAGTGGCCTGTAACTAAAAATTAGACCCTAAGTATTAATGTCTAACGAAGAAAATCTCCGAAGCTGTCCTAACAGATGACATTTTCCCATATAGGAGAGGAACAAAGCGAAATCACCGTAAGTAAAAAGCAATATATTGTAAACGAACCATTTTTAGAAATTAAAAACAAACCAAATTACAAAAGTCTTTAATTACAGACAAATGAAGAGGCTCTGCCTCAATAAAGCGAAACGCGTCTGGTGAAAAAGCACGAACTTTCTTGTAGCGACGACAGAACCAAAATACCCTCAGGAATTGTAAAGCACCTACGGAAAACATGGCCATACAAATAACGGTAGAGAATGTGCGAGGTGCTGTCGGGATAGCTATAAAGAATGCAGCCTGCAGCTGGGAATCTAGAGGAATTGCATGTGAAAATTAAAACGGATGAAGCAGAGTATCCCTGTATACCATTACAAACATTTGAGTTCAAGCGGTTCAAACCCGCGTCCGGCCATCCGGATTTAGGTTTTCGTGATTTCCCTAAATCACTTCAGGCAAATGCCGGGATGGTTCCTTTCAAAGGGCACGGCCGATTTCCTTCTCCATCCTTCCCTAACCTGGGCTTGTGCTCCGTCTCTAACGACCTCGTTGTCGACGGGACGTTAAACACTAATCTCCTCCTCCTCCTCCTCCTCTTCCTCGAGTTCAAGCAATGATGTCTGGAAGATTGAGCTCGCAAAAACGGAAGTTAACACCTTACTGGAACGCGTAGTGTCTCGTGTGTCGTGTGTGTGTGTGTGTGTGTGTGGAGAGAGTGAGTTTAGGCAACCACAATAAATGCTTTCAGAAATCTCTGTCCTTTGACATTTACCTGCCTGTCAAGTATAATCACTGCCCACCTTCTCCGACCGCGTGTATTTCCTGCTGATGAGTGTACGCATTTGTGAAGGCCTGCAGGTGAGCGATAAGCTGTCCGTCGGGCGCCGCGGCAACGAGTGCGGAGCGGCTCGCGACCGGACGCTAAACGAGTAGCGGCGCCGTGGGCCGCGGGCCGCGGGCCGGCCTCTCGGCGTGTTTACAGTGGCGTCGCGCCGACGTACAACTGGTTCAACGCTCACTCACAACACGGCGCCCATCGCTCGTCACACAAGCTTCATTAGCGTGTCTCCAGTCGCTGCCGGGTCAGTGTCAAGGCACTGCAAAAAAAAAAAAAAAAAAAAAAAAAAAAAAAAAAAAAAAAAAAAAAAAAAAAAAGGGCGAGCTAGAGTCGTTGTCGACTGCTGGAGGCCTGCGCGATTACTGAAATCCGCCATTACATCCGAAGATTTAACTGTGACGGAGGTCTCGAGTTCGATAGTAGGAAAAGGCATAAAAGGAAAAATAGTACGAGAATGTGGCCTGGGAGAAAGGGTCGAAAGAGGAAGCCACGTGGTAGGATTTTGCACAGAGCATAATGTACTCATAGCTAACACTTGGTTTAAGGAACAAGAAACATGTTTTGACTCAAACAGGGTCAAGAAATATAGTGGAGACGAATCGGCAGCTTTGAGAGATGAGCCGGTCGTTGTGGCTGAGCGATTCTAGGCACTTCAGTCCGGAACCGAGCGACTGCTTACGGTCACATGTTCGAATCCTGCCTCGTGCATGGATGTGTGTGATGTCCTAAGGTTAGTTAGGTTTACGAGCGGTCTAAGGCGCTGCAGTCATGGATTATGCGACTTATCCCGGCGGAGGTTCGAGTCCTCCCTCTGGCATGGGTGCGTGTGTTTGTCCTTAGGATAATTTAGGTTAAGTAGTGTGTAAGCTTATGGACTGATGACCTTATCAGTTAAGTCCCATAAGATTTCACACACATTTGAACATTTTTTGCGTTAGGTTTAAGTAGTTGTAAGTTCTAGAGTTCTGATGACCTCAGATGTTAAGTCCCATAGTGCTCAGAGCCATTTGAAAGATGAAATTCTGAATACAGCAGAGGATCAAATAGGTAAGACGATAAGGGCTGGTAGAAATCCTTAGATATCACAAGTCAGCTTGGTTTCCGGAGAAATGCAGGAGGACGTGACATAATATCGACCCTACGACTTCTCTTAGAAGATAGTTTTAAGAAAGGCAAACCCACATTTATAGCATTTACACACTTACAGAAACATTTTAGGAAATAACAATTTTTTTCCGAGAATATTCAGTGATGAACACGAAACAGTGGTTTGTGAATATATTAAAAATTTAAATAGCTAATTTAAGCCTTTGAGTAAAGATGAATTGTGGAATCGAGTGTAATAACATGCAGAGCAATTTAAAATAAATCAACGGTTCAATGAAAGCAGGTGAAGGCTTTTACTATGAAAAGACATGACTTAAGACTGAGAATAGCTGCAACCATGTGTTTGCAGTGAGCAGCAGATTTCACCACGGACCTAGTTGATATGTACCTAAACAAACTAGGTGAGCTAATGAAAAAGTTCAAGTTTGTACGGTTACAGGCGCTGCAGTCTGGAACCGCAAGACCGCTACGGTCGAAGGTTCGAATCCTGCCTCGGGCATGGATGTTTGTGATGTCCTTAGGTTAGTTAGGTTTAACTAGTTCTAAGTTCTAGGGGACTAATGACCTCAGCAGTTGAGTCCCATAGTGCTCAGAGCCATTTGAACCATTCAAGTTTGTAATAACTTACCATCCAATTAAACCCGTTTTACACCGAAAATTAGTTTCTTTAGTACACATTAAAATTTCATGTCCCATACAGCCCTTCTGAAATTTAAACGATCAAAATCCAGATGATGAAAGTCATATCAAAAATCGACGAACATGAATTTTGACAATACTGGGTTTTATAATTATATCGCGAACCCGATAATTCTTCGCAATAGCTAAATATGTATGGGAATTTCGCATAAATTCTAAATTCATTGCCCGTCCTTTCTCTGTCCGTCTCTACCCCCTCTCTCCCCGTACATTTTCTCAATCCCATCCATCTCTCTGTGCATAACCGCCACCTACTCTTTCTGTCCATCTTCTCCTCCCCCCCCCCTCCCCCCCCCCCCTCCGTGGCGCACGCCTCCTGTTTATTTCCGTTGCAGTAGAGTATCGTGTACATATTTTAAGTAATTTTTGGTTACAACGTTTGACACGGTAACACAGAATAACGGGAATGTTTCAAATGAGCAGTGGCAGCCATCGGCAGATGGCAGCGCTACGGCTTCGTGACGATTAGCTAGTATATAGTCCGCCATTGCAGTAATCATGGATCAGTGGAACAGACAACAGCGTGCGTTAGCCATAAAAATGCTTTATAAAAACAATAATAGCTTCGTAGCGGCGCATATGGAGTTTCGACGTTTTTATAATTTAGGACGTCATGATGCCGTTCCGTCGAAACACGGGATAAAATGTTGAATTAATAACTTTGAAGAGACTGGATCTGACCTCAAGAAGAAACCAACAGGACAACCATGGAGTGTGCGTTCTCCATCGAACATTGGTGTTGTACGCGAGTCTGTCTTACACAGCCCACGGCGTTCATTTCGTAAGAAAGCAGCAGTGATTGTGATGTCCCGGGAGAGTGTTCGCAGAATTCCTCCTCTTGATTTAAAATTTCATCCGTACGAACTTCAGATGGTGCAACAATTGAAGAACAACGATTACCGGTTACGATTAGGAATCTGTCAACAAATGATAACAAAAATAAAAAAATGACGATGAATTTCTAAACAAGCTGTGGTTTTCAGATGAGGCACATTTTCATCTCACAGATTATGTGAATAAACAGAATTACCGTTACTGGGCAAACACAAATCCTAATTACGTTCATGAGAGCCCTTTGCCCGCTAGTAAAGTGACAGTATTGTGTGGTGTTTCATCACATGGGATTATCGGACCGTATTTTTTGTCAAATGAACAGGTAAACACAATAAGTCAATGCCGATCGTTATGTGGAGATGTAACGAACTTTCGTTACACCTGCATTGAACAACTTTCCGAACGTTCAAGAAGCCTGATTTCAACAGGACGGAGCGACATCACACTCTGCACGGAAATCAATGACATACGTGCGAGAATTGTTTGGCAGTCGTGTGATCTCACGATTCGGTAACATTATCTGGCCTCCTAGATCGTCAGATTTATCCGTTTGTGATTTTTTTCTTGTGGGACTACCTTAAGAGCAAAGTCTATACGACGCGACCAAGACTCTTGGATGTGTTAAAACGGAGAATTCTGGATGCAATTCACAGTTTTCCAGCTGAGCAGCGGTCAATGAGGAATTTCAACAGTTGATTTCACAGATGTATTCGTACAGGAGGACGCCATGTACAGGACGTAATTTAAAAAAAATTATAAATGCCATCAATGTTTCGTAAATGGCAAAGTTGTAAGGTTTCAATTACTATGAATTCAAAGCCATTTTGACTATTTTTCGACCGTGACTGTCTCAAGAAATATGTAAAGGTTTTTTTAAATTACCACTACCAATCATAAACTTCGTCAAGTATTGTATTAATCATTTATTTAACGACATGGTTCGAGGGAATACCTCATCTCCAGGCTAAATGGCATTACAAAAACAATTTTACAATAAGGTCATACTGATGTTACATAATCTTTTCGTCACTCACTTTGTTTTTCTGGCGTGGCAGTCTCGTTGTCATGAGCTGGGGTGTTTCCATTTCCGTGGCTCCCTTGGTCACAATTCACGGAGCCACGGAAATGGAAACACCTCAGCGCATCACAACGAGACTGCCACGCCAGAAGAACAAAGTGAGTGACCGCTACAAAGCATTTCCATGCGAACATCAGTCCAGCTTCCAAAGTGACATCGCCTCTTACTAAGTTTTGTCTTCTTCCACAGGATGACCACAGCATTTACGAAAAGACTATGTAACATCAGTATGACCTTACTGTAAAGTTGTTATTGTAATGTCATTTAGCCTGAAGATGAGGTATTTTCTCGAACCACCTCGCTAAATAAATAAGTAATACAATGGTTAACAAAGTTTGTGACTGGTAGCGGTAATTTTAAAAAAAACCTTTACTATGAATTCAGTTTCTTTCCTTTATCACTTCTAGTTTTACTGGATTGTGGAAATGTTCCCGTTTTTCTGTATCACCCACAAACATGCGTAGTCAGTATCTGTCCGAACATTCATTTATAATAAATCGGTCAAGAAATTTTCCAGATGTTCAGTAACAATGTTTCCTCTTTATATATTACAAATGTATTTATATATTACGTATAAAAGTGTTGCACTGATTTTTTTTGTTATGAAAACTTGACAGCAGAGCTGTCAGACTGAAGGCAAACATTTATTTTTTATTTTTTCATACTAGAAGTACCATTACCATCCACAATTACGAACACAACAGCAAAAAAGCAACCAAATCGGTCGAGCCGTACTCAAGTGATGATATTCCACAGCTGATTACAACTTCCGACTTTTTCGGTGGAGTTTCCAAAAATTTTCTTTCATACAAACTTTGTTCTGACAATTGCTAGCACAACAAAGCCGAAAATCAACCGCATCAGTCGAGCTGTTCTTAACTGATGATATTTCATATATACGGCAACTGACGTTAATTTCCGACTGTTACGCTGATTTTACAGAAATTTTGTTTCATCCAAACCTTGCCCTGACTGTGACGAACACACAAAAAAATAATCAACCAGTTCGGTCAAACCATTCTCAAGTGATGATTTTTCATACATGCCGCAACTGATTTTTATCTTGATATAGAGCAAGTAACGTATTGTAGTACTGTTCGGCGTGAAGAAAGTTCCATTCGAAAAAGCTTTCAAGTGCGATACTATCCGATCTTTCATACTTTGCAGTTAAAAGCTAAAAGACAGTGCCAATACCACAATTTCCGTCCATCTCCATTGAATGCGAACATTAATAATTACTATTGTTTTTAAATCGTTATTATTACACATTCTGGACGGAGTGTCACTATATCGCGCAATATCCAGGAAAGCGTAGATGCGCTGTTGACATCAACAATGGCTAAAGATGATGACATGTCTTCCTTCTTAAAATTGGAAATTTGTGGTAAGATCTTACGGGACCAAACTGCTTAGGTCATCGGTCCCTAACTCTAAACACTACTTAATCTAACTTAAACTGACTTACGCTATATGGACAACATACACACCCATGCACGAGGAAGGACTCGAACCTCCGACGGGGGGAGCCGAGCGGACCGTGACAAGATGCCTCAGACCGAGTGGCGCTTCCTTCTTAGTTTTCCGCAATACGAGTATGAAACGTACTTCCTGCTTCCGTTGTAACAGCGGTTGCCTTGTGTCTCAATCATTCCCGGTTCGTCACTTATGTAATTAGCGAAAGGTGTCACAAAGAGAGTTGAAGGTTGTTCTAGGGCACTCTATCCATTGGTCTTTGCTTCGTAGTCTGATTCCCGTTTTTGTGTCACATGAGACACAGATAATTTTCAATATGATATGAATTCTATCACTGTGTAGACAATGAGACGCTTAATATAATGAAAATTGTAGCTCGTTAACATGATTTAACATTACGGTGAATGAACACACATTTGATAAACGGACAATAAGACTAAACTGTAACATATGCAATACGTAACGACAAGTTGTAAAACCTTATGAATATCCAATGCTACAGTAATGTTCTACAGGAAATTACACAAAATCAGTGTCATTAACTTCCACAGAAAGTCGCAACTTACGGGACGCAGCAGGAATATGATAGGCTATGTTGTACTTAAATGTGTACATGATCGGCCTCCGCGTTCTCAGTGTATAGGGTGTAAATTACGGAACCCGACTTCAGCAGACAACATTTCAATTTATGTGCAAAGCTACCGCCAGGGCTTCAGCGTACGTAACAGTTCAAATTGATTTACAAACTTTTAAAATCTGTAGATGCGGAAAAAAGGCTTCCGGATGCACAAAAGGGACTTTCGGATACGGACAACATTTCTCTTATCCACGCAGATCTCTACCGACTGGGAAAAGACTGAAGTAATTCCGATTTCAAAAGAGCCGTGGGACAGATTAGGAAATCCACTGGCCTGTATCGACGGTGTAAGTCTGTAATAGAATTACAAAACTTACCATGCCTACAATATACAATGTAGGAATCAGCATGCCTCTAGCAAGCAGTGAAGTAATATAAAGGAAGTTTCGTTTGCTCATGACAACGGGAAACAACAAAAAGCCGCTCCCGGGTGAATGGTGTGTTCTATTTCTGGAAGGCATTCAAAATTTTTCCGCAAAATTCGACCTTACTGAAATTTGGGCACCTTGGTGACTGGATTCTAAACATTCGAGCGAGTAGAGCTTAGCAAGGAGGAAGTTGAGACTCTTTAGATTAAGTTTCGGCTATTACCAAAGGGAGCAGATGCTAATGTGCGTACGGAAGTTGCAACCCTAGAAAGTTGTAGCGGAATGTAAGAATACCTAGAGGATCACCGCGTGGTAGTTGCCCTTTATAGTACGAAATACAGCGATCAAACCCAATTCTCATTATTTTACGCCGAAAACTGTATAAAATCGTTGCATTAGATGATTCTGAACCCAACTAAGTGGGCAGTAATGATCAAAACTGTCACAGCTTCGATGATATCCATTTTCTGTTATGACCAAAAAAAATGGTATTGTTACAATATGTTTGATAAGAAATGCAGATGATACGCTGAAGTGCAAAAGAAGTTGGTACACCTGCCTAATATCGCGTAGGGTACCCTTGAGCACGCTGAAGTGCCACAACATGCGTGGCATGGAGTCAGCTAACGTCTGGATTAGTACTGAAGGGAATTGCTGACACCATGAATCCTGTAGGGCTGTCTATAAATCTGTCAGAGTACGAGCGGGTGGAGATCTCTTCTGAACAGGACGTGCAAGGCATCCCAGATATGCTCAATAATGTCCATGTCTGGGGAGTTTGCCGGCCAGCAGAACTGTTTAAACTCAGAATAGTGTTCCTGGAACCACCCTGTAGCAATCCTGGGCGTGTTGGGTGCCGCATTGTCCTGCTGGAATTGCACAAGTCCGTCGGAATGGACAATGGACATGCATGAATGCAGCTGATCAGACAAGATGCTTTCGTATGTGTCACCTGTCAGAGGCGTATCCAGACGTATCAGGAGTCCCATATCACTCCAACACACACCCCGCTCAATAATATTCATGTCTGGTGAGTTTGGTGGCCAGCGGAAGTGTTTAAATTCAGAAAAGTGTTCCTGGAGTCACTCTGCGGAAATTCAGGACGTGTGGGGAGTCGCACCCCATTGTACTGCTGGAATTTCCCAAGTCCGTCGGAATGCACAATGAACATGAATGGATGCAGGCGATCAAACGGGATGCTTACGTACGTGCCACCTGTCAGACTCGTGTCTAGACGTCCCATGTCACTCCAACTGCACACACCACACACTATTACAGAGCCTCCACCAGCTTGAACAGTCCCCAGCTGACATGCAGGGTAGATGGATTCATGAGGCTGTCTCCATACCCGTACACGTCCATCCCCTACTTACAATTTGAAACTAGACTCGTCCGACTAGGCAACACGTTTCCAGTCATCAACAGTCCAATGTCCGTGTTGACGGGCCCAGGCGAAGGGTAAAGCTTTCTGCCGTGCAATCATAAAGGGTACACGAATAGGCCTTCGGCTCCGAAAACCCGTGTGGATGATTCTTCGTTGAATGGTTCGCACACTGACACCTGTTGATGGCGCTGCATTGAAATCTGCAGCAATTTGCAGAAGAGTTGCACCCCAGACACTTGTCTTATATAGGTGCTGCCGACCGCAGTGCTGTCTTCTGCCTGTTTACATATTTGAATACGCACGCCTATACCAGTTTCTTTGGCGCTTCAGTACGTCTGATATTAGACATGGACATAGGTCCTGGTGTTTTAATACGAAAACGTTTGTTTTCAGACCTTTTATGCGTAGCATTCCGCCTAAGCTCTTCTTCAAAAATGTCAGTTTTTTTTAAACCTTTTGAATGGTTATCAGGATTAACAAAATACTATTTTCAGACATTTTAGATGTCACCTACACCTCCGAAAACGAAAAGAGCATTTCGGGGCCTGTTACGCTCATATGTTAAGAATTGTATTTACTTGTTACGCGCTAGGCCCTCGCAGCGCATGCGACAGCGTACTGTTTTGATCATTGTGACGACTCTTAGGTTGTCCATAGGTAGCCAACTACCAGAAATGAGCGACGCTATTCTAGACGAAAAATCTGCATCCAAAAAAGGTATAGTTGACATGACGTTTTTAGTGTGATAAAGAAATGAATCATTTTGACTATATTTGTTATCCAGAAGAAGACTTAAAAGACCTTGGTAGTGACCTAGAGAGTAATATCGACGACGACAAAAATGATGATGAGTTTGACTGTCATTAAAAACGTCTAAGTTTTTCCTCTTTAAATAAATAATAAACTTTAGTCCAGATAACTTTTGTATAAGTTATTTAAGAAATACCTTCAACATCAGCAGACGATTTCGAGTAAGCTCTTCATCTGTCATCTCGGGTGGGGGTTGCGACATATTCATTTAGTTGCTACATAGACTCTCACATGCCTCAGTACGGTTTTTTGATACCGAACAGTTGTCTGATTAGTAAAATGGTGCACTAAATTCGTTTGATATCAATTGTTATACGTCTGGACAATTTATTTCCGATGTATAATAGTTTCTATTTGTAACGCTTTTTTATCCATCGCTAATTTTTTTTTAACATTTTAAAAACGATCTCAGAATGGGAAGTGCTCAGATTTTCTTCTGAAAAATCAATCTTTTCGCATTTACTGAATCAAATCTACTGGTGAAATAGATTTTCAGACTCTTTTCAATGATTTATTTGGTCCTATTTTTATTTTTTCAAATGCCGCCCCGACACTACAGGCGTCTGAAAAAATGTGTTTTCGGTAGCTGAGTGGTCAGCGTGACGGATTGCCGTCCTACTGGCCCGGGTTCGATTCCGACCAGGGACTGTATGTTGTGTTGTCTTCATCACCATTTCATCCTAATATCAAATTTGAAGCACAACCGGTAGAAGTAGTATAAGAATTCTTCTATGTAAGAAGCAAAATTAGATGAAGAAGGGGAGAAACCAGAAGGGGTTTACTGTGGGCGAAGAAGATTGCCTTCCATCAAAGAGCTTTAATTAATCGGGATCGAGCGATGTGTTACTCGTACAATGGTTAAGACGGTGTACCCGCCTCGTGAGGAAGGGGAAAACGGTGTCATAAGGGGCTGAGCACTAGCTCATATAGGCCAAGGATGTGGAAAGAAATCAGTTGTACCATTCTTACAGGAGTCATTCCGGCTCCTTAATAGATTTAAGAAAGTAATGGAAACGGTATTATTATCATTTGCTTGTTCAGCGCATATCCAACAGTAACTTCCAAAGTTCGTAAAATCACGTAGAGAAGTATTAGTACATGGTCACTTGCTTGGAGAAAAATAGACATTTCCATCTCAGTGTCATTAATTATATTTCATCGTAATCTATTAGCTATCTAAAAAATTCTTTAGATTTTTCATGTATTATTTCCTACTTGTATCTGAGATTCTTTCTAAATGGTACACCATACGTAAACAGCTGAGTACCTTTCTGAATATTATCGCCAACTCAGGGTGAGATTTGTCTACTTTCAGAGAAGGCTCGCTTAAAAATTAATTAACATTGTTATCTAATATGCAAGCCTAAGTTTATTACAATAAGGAGCGCAGCTACGTTGTAGCTCTAATGGTTTTGAATTCTTTGTAACAGTATGTTTTCCTTCTATCTTGATTTATACGAAACAGTTTTATATATAAGAACATAGCTCTTGACAAATGAACGTTATTTATACATCCATAAATCCCAGAAATTGTTTATTGCAGAGATTCTAAGAATTAAACTCTTCTCCTTTCGATATTTACTTTAGTCAGAGAAGCAATACTGATAAACCTTTCAAATTCCGACAAGCAACTTCTATGCTTGAACCTATTCTATACAAACAACAAACTATACAACTGCCAGAACTTACTATAAGAGAGTCATTGAGAGCTCCAACGTTAGGCTTAGGAAAATCATGGGTAGACCAAGAAAGAAGGCCTGCCTCCAGCCTGTTTGCCGGGAGGTCTCGCCCAAGGTGTGCAGGAAGCTCTGCCGGCAGTCACTGAACGCACTAGCTGGCCCCTGCTGCAACGTGACACAAAATGGTTCAAATGGCTCTGAGCACTATGGGACTCAACTGCTGAGGTCATTAGTCCCCTAGAACTTAGAACTAGTTAAACCTAACTGCCCTAAGGACATCACACACATCCATGCCCGTGGCAGGATTCGAACCTGCGACCGTAGCGGTCTCGCGGTTCCTGACTGCAGTGCCTAGAACCGCAACGTGACACATTATGGCACGAATTACGCTTTCCGCCTGTGTTCAGAGCTCATCTTCGGTTCCTACAAACAGCTGGCTGCTTTTTAAAGACAGCTAGCCTTGTGCGCATAATGGAAGCAGCGTTTTGCAGCATCATTCTCAGAACTGATCGCGTTCGCCCGATCTGGAGGGGCTCGGACGATTTTCTGACGATACTGATTGTAGATTTCTCGACCTCCGCTATCGTCTGAAGAAATGTAGGACACCATCCTAAGTAGATCAAGCGTGCACCACCCGCAAAAACAGCTACTAGAGTAGCGGAGTAAGTGCGGCAGGCACATTTTGGTATTGAGGATAGAGAAATTCCTTCAGCGGCCCCATAAGATACGTACTGATTTCAGGCAGGCCATTACTTGAAAAGAGTAGCATTTGTCGTGGCAGATTGGAGGAAGAAAATGTTAATATACACTACTGGCCATTAAAATTGCTACACCACGAAGATGACGTTCTACAGACGCGAAATTTAACCGACAGAAAGAAGATGCTGTGATATGCAAATGATTAGCTTTTCAGAGCATTCACACATGGTTGGCGCCAGAGGCGACACCTACAACGTGCTGACATGAGGAAAGTTTCCAACCGATTTCTTATACACAAACAGCAGTTGACCGGCGTTGCCTGGTGAAACGTTGTTTTGATGTCTCGTATAAGGAGCAGAAATGCGTACCATCACGTTTCCGACTTTGATAAAGGTCGGATTGTAGCCTATCGCGATTGCCGTTTATCGTACCGCGACAATGCTGCTCGCGTTGGTCGAGATACAATGACTCTTAGCGGAATAGAAAACTAAAAAGAGAAATGTAATACAATGAGTGTGGTGAAAATAATTTGCAATATGTACATGGAAGTAATAGACTGTATCTGGATGTGTAATATAGCCTATGTAGCATGTTAGTTGGTAATGGCCTATTTCTACCTATTTCAGGTGAGAAGATATCGGTAGAACCTCGACTTATTCTCATCTGAAATGGTTTGTGCTTGTATATGTTTACTGTTTTGTGTGTATTGGTATATTACTGGGAGTGTTGCAAGTCAGGACACTACATGATATTCAGCAGCTGTTTGTTTGTCCTGTTGTTTGTAGTTGCGGTATATTCTATGTGATACCTTAGATACATACACCTGGTATTATACAGTTTAAATACTGACTGATCGTCTGATACGTGGAATACATGAATTTTAGCTTTACATGAGACACTTATGTTTGTAAATTTTTTAGTAGAAATAGAATGTAGTTCATTGCTACCTGAGTGCATTATTCCTTAAATAACTTAATACATTACATTTTTAGTTTTATACACACTTTATACAGAAAATACATTTGATGTAGAAAATTAATTCATTGTAGCTTTAAATAGTGAAGATAATATACTTCTCTCTACACATAATAAGACGAACAATACGTTACTGCTTGTGTGCAGTATACTTTAAACACTGTGCAATATGTCGTTGAGGAGTAGGAGCCTCGTTACGTTGGCCGACCGGGGTAGCCTAGTGGTTCTAGGCGCTACAGTCTGGAACCGCGCGACCGCTACTGCCGCAGGTTCAAATCCTGCCTCAGGCACGGCTGTGTGTGATGCCCTTAGGTTAGTTAGGTTTAAGTAGTTCTAAGTTCTACGAGACTGATGACCTCAGAAGTTAAGTCCCATAGTGCTCAGAGCCATTTGAAAGATCAAGTAGTCCATGTTGCGCCACTATTACCTCTGATGTGTCGTGTATTCGGTGACCCTGTTTGCTCTTCGTGTAACATTTTTCATAAAAATTATTTGTCATTCGGAATACGTGCTAACCTCCTAGACAAAATAAAAGACATTGCACGACACTCAGAAAGAAAAAAGGCTGCTCATTCTAACCGATATCAACGCAAAATCCCCCTTGTGGAACTCAGATAGAACTGACGACAAAGGGCAACTAGTGCTTGACGTGGTAAATGAATGCAACCTCTTCATACTGAATAGGGAGGGTCAGCCACCTACCTGCCACAGAGATGCCGGTGGTGTAAGTAACATAGGCCTCTCTCTAAGCACTCCGTCGTCAGGCCACGAGTGACCTACCGGGACCATCCGACCGCCGTGTCATCCTACGGTGAGGATCCGGATAGGAGGGGCGTGGGGTCAGCACACCGCTCTCCCGGTCGTTATGATGGTATTCTTGACCGAAGCCGCAGCTCGCACCGGCCAGACTGATGTTGTGGGTTGACTCTTGTTGCTCTCGTGTCGACTGCGAAGTCACTACCCATCGCTGTACAGCGCGGCCCACTGGACTCACGTGGCGACCTCACATGCGCCGACGCTCAAGACGGATAAGTCATCTTGTGTCTCAGTGCACGACCCACCAACAGATAGATCCAACCGCCAATGACCATTGCCTGAGCAAACTCGAGCAGACTGGCGGCCTAACGCGCAGACTCAGATGCAGGAACTAAGCACCGACCGGGCGACCACTCGCTGAGTTCTCTTACTGGCGGAGTGGAAAGACTCTCATTCTGCTGGCTTTAAAGGTTGATCCGTACGACAGACATACTAGCACTCCGAACGACAGACAGACACTAACTGCCCCACAAATGCGGACGAGAGACAGATTAGCAAGCTGGGGACGAGAGACTGACCCAGACTAACTGACTGGCGAGTTTTTTTCTCTTTTATTGTAATTTTAAACACCTATACAGGCGGGCTGTCAGCAGCATAGTACGCTGCTCTTCAGCCTTAAGTGGAACAATAACATGACATAGAGGTGATACAGACAATACAAAAAACGGCGGGCAAAAAATGGAGATACAAGAAAAACAATAAACAAGAAGCCGTTCACGTTGGACGATAAAAACACTAACACTGGTAGACACGGCGCACAAAACACGGAGAACGGCGACGGCACATGTGAACAGTTGAGTTGTAACTGCACAAAACACAAAACGATGCACACACACTAGACACTGATGGGGATGATCTCCGGCGCGCGAATGTTCACTGAGCGTGTACGAGTCCGGGGACCTGCCAAGAGAGGAGGTGGAGGAGGAGGAAGGGGAAATGGGAGAGCAGAGATGCCATGGGCAAAGGAGAGAGGGGGAGGGAGGAAGGGGGAGGGGAAGCCCGGGGGAGAGGGTAGGAGGGAGAGGGGAAAGGAAAGAGAAGGGAAGGGAAAGGGGGGAGGGAGGGTGCCTAAAGGAAAGGACACAGGAGGTCGGGGGGGAGGATCGAAGTTGATAGGAGGGGTAGATGCATGGGAGGAGGACATCATCAGGGAGGGGGAGCTGGCGGAAGCCACCTTGGGAGAGGGTAAGGAGGGTGGAGAGATGGAGACCAGGTGGGACGTGGGCATACAGGCGCGGCAGCGGGCGGGGGTGGGAGAGGATTGGGGAGACGAGCGGGTGGGGAGGATCGAGTTTGCGGGAGGTGTACAGGATCCGTATCCTTTCAAGGAAAAGGAGGAGGTGGGGGAAGGGGATGAGATCGTACAGGATCCGCGTAGGGGAGGGGAGACGGATGCGATAGGCGAGGCGGAGAGCATGGCGTTCAAGGATTTGGAGGGATTTATAAAAGGAAGGGGGGGGGGCTGACTGGCGAGCTCATAGCGCCCCTTTCCCACCAGAGGGAGACACTAAAGCTGCGATTGCCACAGCGGCGCCACCGCCAGGAACGTAGGGCGGCTGCTTCACACTACACGCTGCGGCGCTCTCTTCAAAACAGCAATTTTTACCACAGCTCAAACGTAAAGAAACATAGGAAGATATTTCTGCTCAGCAAGCGACAAGAAAAATATTTCAGATTACTTGAGTGATCAACATGAGAGAAAATATTGAGCATCAATGAACTAAGTTCAAGAGTATCCTATGTTACGCCTTATAGATGTGCCGAGAAAAGTGAGGGGTGGTAAAAGACCCGCCTAGTATCGACAGCGCCTTGAGAAAGCTGCTACGAAAGCTAAAAGAGCTGCACTGCAAATTTGACCGTAGTCAAAGCCTCACACACAGTCAAAAGTTGAACAAAACCAAAATTAGCGTCAGCAGAGCCAGTCGTGAAGAGTTCAACGAATTCGAAACCAAAATTCTAAGTACAAACTTGACTGTAACACCTAGGAAGTTTTTATTTTATGCTAAATCGATGCCGTCTGTCCAGACAATCTGTCACCATAACAACCTCGTAACGAAGGACGACAAAGAGAACGCCGAAATAGTAAACACCTTTTTCTAAAAGTGTTTCATCGAGGAAGATCGTACTGTGACAGCTCCTCTAAATCGTCGTACGAACGTCAGAATGACATATAACCAAATAACTGACCACGGGATGGAAATCAGGTGGAATCATTCAGCAGAGCAAAGGTCATTGGAAGTGATAGGTACCAATATACCAATACCATTCTACGTGGAGTACGCTTGCAACTGTTCTAACAGCAGTGTACCGTACATCGCTGAAGGAGCGAAGCGTTCCTATGGATTGAATAAAAGCCCCCATAATTCCTGTTTACAAGAAGGGTTGTCGGACAGACCCACAAAAACGTACGCCCCTATCTCTGACATCGATCCGTTGCAGAATTTTGGAACATGTTTTATGCTTACTTATTAATACATTTCTGGAGACCCAAACTCTCATCTGTAGGAATCGTCAGGGTTTCCGGTAACATCGATCGTTTGAAACCCAGCTCGCTCTATTCATTTACGATACGCAGCAAGCAGTAGATACCAGCGACCAGGTCGATGCCGGGTTCCTTGGCTTTACAGTTCCACACTGCCATACAATGAACAAAATATGAGCGTACGGAATAACAGACCATATGCGTGACTGAGCTGAAGAGCGTGTAAAAAAAAGAAAAGAAAAAAAAAGAAAGAATAAAGAACATCATTCTCAACGGAGAGAAATCTTCACACGTAAAAGTAACTTCGAGCCGGCCCCAAGTGAGCACTCTAGCACCATTACATTTCACAATATACATAAATGATCTCGTAGATAGCTTTCGAAGTTGCATGAAACATTTTGCGGGTAGTGCTGTCGTATGCAGAGAAGTTAAAACGCTAGACAGTTGTATCGAAATGCAGGAAGATCTGCTGAGGATCAACGCTTGATGTGGGGACTGGCAGTTGACCCTCATCACAAACAAACGTAATGGATTGCTCGTAAATAAGCAGAAAGACGATTATTGTGTGATTAGAAGATATCAGAACAATCCATGAAGGCAGTCACATCCATAAAGTTCTAGGAAGAAACTTGTGGAGCGATGTAAAGTAGAACGACCACATGAAACTAATCGTAGGTAAGAGAAATGCCAGACTGAGATTCATTGGAAGGATCTTCCACAAGGAAGCAGTTAACAAAACCCCCGTTCGACCAACACTGGAATATAGCTCGTCAGTCTGGGAACCTACATCTACATCCACATCCATACTCCGCAAGCCACCTGACGTTTTGTCGCGGAGTATACCTTGAGTACCACTATCGGTTTCCCCTTCTGTTCCAGTCTCGTATTGTTCGTGGAAAGAAGGATTGTCGGTATGCCTCTGTGTGGGCTCTAATCTCTCTAATTTTATCCTCATGGTCTCTTCGCGAGATATACGTAGGAGGGAGCATTATACTTGACTCCTCGGTGAAAGTATGTTCTCGAAACTTCAACAAAAGCCCGAGCCGAGCTATTGAACGTCTCTCCTGCAGAGTCTTCCACTGGAGTTTATCTATCATCTCCGTAACACTTTCGCGATTACTAAATGATCCTGTAACGAAGCGCGCTGCTCTCCGTTGGATCTTCTCTATCTCTTCTATCAACCCTATCTGGTACGGATCCCACACTGCTGAGCAGTATTCAAGCAGTGGGCGAACAAGTTTACTGTAACCTACTTCCTTTGTTTTCGGATTGCATTTCCTTAGGATTCTTCCAATGAATCTCAGTCTGGCATCTGCTTTACCGACGATCAACTTTATATGATCATTCCATTTTAAATCACTCCTAATGCGTACTCCCAGATAATTTATGGAATTAACTGCTTCCGGTTGCTGAACTGCTATATTGTAGCTAAATGATAATGGATCTTTCTTTCTATGTATTCGCAGCACATTACACTTGTCTACATTGAGATTCAATTGCCATTCCCTGCACCATGCGTCAATTCGCTGCAGATCCTCCTGCATTTTAGTACAATTTTCCATTGTTACAACCTCTCGATATACCACAGCATCATCCGCAAAAAGCCTCAGTGTATTTCCGATGTCATCCACAAGGTCATTTATGTATATTGTGAATAGCAACGGTCCTACGACACTCCCCTGCGGCGCACCTAAAATCACTCTTACTTCAGAAGACTTCTCTCCATTGAGAATGACATGCTGCGTTCTGTTATCTAGGAACTCTGCAATACAATCACACAATTGGTCTGATAGTCCGTATGCTCTTACTTTGTTCATTAAACGACTGTGGGGAACTGTATCGAATGCCTTGCGGAAGTCAAGAAACACGGCATCTACCTGAGAACCCGTGTCTATGGCCCTCTTGAGTCTCGTGGACGAACAGCGCGAGCTGGGTTTCACACGATCGTCTTTTTCGAAACCCAAGCTGATTCCTACAGAGGAGATTTCTAGTCTCCAGAAAAGTCATTATATTCGAACAAAATACGTGTTGCAAAATTCTTCAACTGATTGACGTTAGAGATATAGGTGTATAGTTCTGCACATCTGTTCGACGTCCCTTCTTGACAACAGGGATGACCTGTGCCCTTTTCCAATCCTTTGGAACGCTACGCTCTTCTAGAGACGTACGGTACACCTCTGCAAGAAGGAGGGCAAGTTCCTTCGCGTACTCTGTGTAAAATAGAACTGGTATCCCATCAGGTCCAGCGGCCTTTCCTCTTTTGAGCGATTGTTTCTCTATCCCTCTGTCGTCTATTTCGATATCTACCATTTTGTCATCTGTGCGACAATCTAGAGAAGGAACTACAGTGCAGTCTTCCTCTGTGAAAGAGTTTTGGAAAAAGACATGTAGTATTTCGGCCTTTATTCTGTCATCCTCTGGTACAGTACTATTTTGGTCACAGAGTGTCTGGACATTTTGTTTTGATCCACCTACCGCTTTGACATAAGACCAAAATTTCTTATGATTTTCTGCCAAGTCACTACATAGAACTTTACTTTCGAATTCATTGAACGCCTCTGGCATATCCCTCCTCACACCTAACCAAATAGGACTGATAGATGGAGTAGAGAAGATCCGCAGACGAGCTTCATTACAGGTTCATTTAGTGAGCACGAAAGCGTCACGTTGATGTTCAGCCAACTCCAGTGGCAGACGCTTTAAGAGAAGCGAAGCATTCTGCATCACGATATGGTTTACTGCTAAAATTCAGAGATACGTTTCTAAAAGAGTCAGTCGTTACATTGATTCCTCCTACATACATCTTGAGAAAAGACCATTAATATTCAGTTTTAAACATAGCTGCTTAGTTCAGTGACCGTTTACAAATTGAAGTTAAAGCAATTACAGCCGTCGGTCACAAAATTTAAGTCTTTTGACCAGGTTTCAACACATCTATGAGTACCTTCATCAGAAATTAAATCATCAAATTGAGCTACAAAATAAGTACAAATTTATGAGAAAAATGTTTTATGCAAAAGTGTAAGTACTGACTAACAGTACAAGAAAATATAAAGTTAGAGAGCTTCAAGTCCACGCTGGAGCTTACCAACAAACATCCTTCCCGTCACTATTCGCACCTGGAACCACAACGGGGAAGATAACAGTCGTACACAACATACCCACCGCCACACACCGTAAGATGGCTTGCGGTGTATAGAAGTATATGTGAGTGCAGAGCATTTGTTCAAGAAATGAGATGCATGTACGACGCAGAAAAGATATTTCAGTTTGGTATAGATCTTTTGTCCGTACTAAATAGATTCTCCGCTTTCATTTTGGATGACGGGAAACCCGACATTGGCCTGTACTATGCTGAAAATCATGTTCTAATTTATGTCCATCCTTCCCCCTTGGCCAAATATTCAGATGACTGGAAGAAGCGTGGAAGCGGCTTTGTCTATAGCTTGAAGGTTGTACGAAGTTCCATTTTCTTCCCTTCATTTTGTGATAAAATAATGCTATTTTCGATTTAAAAGTCAGAAGTTGTTGTGGTGGTCTTCAGTCCAGAGACTGGTTTGATGCACCTCTCCATGCTACTCTATCCTGTGCAAGCTTCTTCTTCTCGAAATAATTACTGCAACCTACATCCTTCTGAACCTGCTTAGGGTATTCATCTCTTAGTCTCCCTCGACGATTTTTACCCTCCACGCTTCCCTCCAATATTAAATTGGTGATTCCTAGATGCCTCAGAACGTGTCCTACCAACCGATCCCTTCTTCTAGTCAAGTTGTGTCACAAATTCCTCTTCTCCCCAGTTCTGTTCAGTACCTCCACATTAGTTACGTGATCTACCCATCTAATTTTCAACACTCTTCTGTAGCACCGCATTTCGGGGGCTTCTATTCTCTTCTTGTCTAAACCATATATCATTCATGTTTCACTTCCATACATGGCGACACTCCATACAAATACTTTCAGAAAAAGACTTCCTGACACTTAAATCTATACACGATGTTAACAAATTTCTCTTCTTTAGAAACGGTTTCCTTGCCATAGCCAGTCTACATTTTATATCCTCTCTACTTCGACCATCATCAGTTATTTTGCTCCCCAAATAGCAAAAGTTATCTACTACTTTGAGTCTCGTTTCCTAATCTAATTTTCTCAGCGTCACCTAATTTAATTCGGCTACATTCCATCATCTTCGTTTTGCTTTTCTTTATGTTAATCTTTTATCCTCCTTTCAAGACACTGACCATTGCGTTCAGCTGCTTTTACAAGTCTTTTACTGTCTGTGGCAGAATTACGACGTCGTCGGCTAACTTCAAAATTTTTATTTCTTCTCCGCGGATTTTGATTCCAACTCGAAATTTTTCTTTTGTTTCCTTGCTCAGTACACAGACTGATTAACGTCAGGGTAGTTTACAACCCAGTCTCACTTCCTTCTCAACCACTGCTTCCCTTTCGTGCCCCTCGACTCCTGTACCTACCATTTGGTTTTTGTCCAAATTGTAAATAGCCTTCCGCTCCATGTATTTTACCCCTGCCACCTTCAGAATTTGAAAGAGTGTATTCCAGTCAACCTCGATAAGGGTAATCAATTCCCATTTGAAACTACTGAATTTCTTGGCCTTTTTCTCCTCTCCTCATTTGTCTGTGTCGTTCACGTGATCGCTGGTTCGTGATACGAGTTCCAGGTCTGAAGTGACAATGTCAGATCGATATTGAATCTTATTTCGCTAATCCTATGGTCTAATCTTAGATAGTTTTAACTGCGGTGAAATATATCCGTAGTAAGAATAAAGAACACCCGATATTAATCCCATCGATCATTTATGGAACATAATCTAGAGGTTAGTTCGTGCACAAAATCCTGCAAGGGCAACACATTCCCAATTCTGGACAGCTATACAAGCAGCATGGCTCAATATTTCCATGCTACGTCGAGATGCTGCATTACGCCGGGAAAAAGGAGGCCCGACACGATGTTAGAAGATATCCCAAGACTTTTCTCATCTCGGTGTATACTAGTGGAATAAACTGATAGGGAAATGAGGAAGAGGAGGAGGGGTAACTTCAGTAAGTCCGCTATTTTTGTCTACCTCGGCCTGGAGAAAGCCTACGATCGTGTACGGCATTCCGATATCCTTTTCAAACTCCCGACATACACACTCCCCATTAAGTATGTCCACCCTGTTGTCGCGTTCCTTTCTAATCGTCCATCCTTAATTACTATTGAAAATACCAATTCCAGCTCCTCCTTGCCCATTGTAGGAACGCCCAAAAACTTCGTCCCTTTCCTGTTCGTTATCTCCTCTACACTGCTGGCATGCGCAAACCACCTCCACCAGTCTACACAGCGCAACGATTATTCCAAATTCACCTCAATCAGTTTACTTCCTGGTGTAACCCATGACTCCTCAACTCCTCCAAAACTCTGGAAATAATTATAAGGTGATCCCCCCTCCCACATCTTCCGTCTCCACGACTTTTAGCTGCCCATTTACGACCTCTCCTGTAACTAATATATTAAAACATCTTGGACCAACCCTCTACCGGCAACTAAAACAGAAACCTCACCTACTAACCATCCATCAGAAAGCCCACAATAGACTCAAACTACTAACAGGCTGAATTTGCAGATTAAACCTCTCCAGTATTCTGCACACCTACAAAACCCTAATCCGAACCAGCTTCTGCTATGCAAAAACTGCATGGATCACCGCCCCACCAAAGTTCTTAAGTCCCTTTTAATCCTCGAACGCCATGCATTCCGTCTCGCTTTCCACATCCGTTTGCCTTCCCCCACATGGGTCCTCTGCCATTTCATGATATTCTCCCCCACCTCTTACACATCTCGAACACCTCCTCATCTCCTATACTATATGCAAACCAGATTCCGATATCTCCACTGTCTCTCCTCTGAACACCAAGCCTGATACATTGCCGCACCTTTACAAACACAGTCCTCACCGTTCCTACATCTACACACACTCCATGTCCTATCCTACACAACTTCAACCAACTCCTCTTCCAGACAGTAAGATCCGCTCCAGTATTTATCTCTCATCCCAACATTAATTCTTTCCCACCTATCCCACTCGGCTCCTCTCTCCGTTTCCCTCTCTTTCCATCCTCTTCCCCTTCCTCTTGTTACCGCTATCCTACCCACACACTCCTCACCCTCTGTCTTTCCCACATTCTGTTTCTCTACTATCCACCCCAACACCTACATTCTTCTCCATAGTTTCCCTACCTAAAAAACTCATACCTTTTTTTACCCACAACCTTTCCACCCTATGGAACATGTTCTCTCCTCCCGAGATACTTCTCTCCGAATGCAGATCCATAAGATATTAAGTGAAAATGCAGTGCTTCAGTGTTTTCTCTTAGAAGAATTTCACCATTCTGAGATGTGTTTCTGTACATATTTTCGTTTATTAGCTGTCCACCTTTGATCTTTTTATCATCTTTGTTATACAAGGTGAGTAAGACAGAAAGATACACACTTTGAGGGATGACAGTATTAGCAATTTTCCAACAAAAAACTTCAAACGGGCAAATGCCCTATTCCGAATAATTCCCGAGACAGAACACATTTAATTTCACTTTCCTACGTTTTTCTTGAATAACTGGAAAACCACAACCTCCAGTGGAAGCGAATCGCATTACAGAATTAAACTACACTGAATTCCGACAAAACTGTCCAGTTAATTTTTCTGCCTGGGACTAACGGTTTGCGCGGAAAGAGCGCGAGAATACTGAAAATATCGCGCGACGCTCATGCGCTGTAGCTTATGTAGCTTTTGTAGGCCAGTTTGAGGTAATTTCCCGATATCAGATTGTTCATCTCAACTTCCTCTACGCTACTGTGGTACGATGTAAACAGTGACAATGCTTGAATAACACAGAAAATAAATAACAATCTACATTAAATGTGTTCTAGCTCGGAAACCATTCGGAATGGGACATATGACCACGTGAAGTTTTTGGTTCAGAACTACTATCACCTCCTGAAAGCATGTAACTTTCCTCCTGACTCACCCGTATTTTTTCAAAAATGCTCTGGGCTGAAGAACGGAATATTGGGCTGCTGACAGCAACCCTCGCCCATATGGGGTGAGGAGTATCAAATGACAGGAATGATGTCCTTTATTGGTGTGTGCTTTATTTCTTGCCGTAGGTGAATGAGAAGCAGGCAGCAGTTGTGACGAATCGCTGTTTATAAGCTGCAGGGTGCCGACTGAGGCAAGCCAGTATCCTGTTACTTTTTTCTTTATTTTCTTGGCTTTCGGTACGTGCTATACAGCGGTCTTAAGAGTGGAATATCAGTTGCGACGATACGAACAGGACAACACCCAGTCCCCGAACGGAGAAACTCTCTGACCTGGCCGCGAATCGAACTTGGGCTCCTTTGATTAGCAGTTTACTGCCATGCCGCGCAGCTACTGAGGCGGATAGTACCCTTCATACGTACGGCCGCCCTGGTCTTCCGCCAACACAGGACATCTAGCGCCCTTCCTCTTTATCTTCAATACGCTATCAGATTACGATAACGGCTTCTTCCGCTAGTATACAAGAACATTTTTCTCACTGAGCAGTCTGCACAGTACACTGAGAAAGGCAATTTGCTACAGTGGCCCAAACGTTGGAGAATTCTTTATTTGTCACGGTCACCTCCCCTGAAGAATTTTATTAATTATGAGTAGTAAGGTTGAATAATTTTGGAACTGTATAGGGAAAGGTAGAATCATCTTAGTGAAATAACGTTGATGAAATTTAAGAATATACCTTACGTAAAGAATGAGAAACCCACTTTTTGGGAAACTCATTCCAGCGACAAGTTTACTGGCAGCGTTGACATCTGAGGTGAGACCGACATTTCATGCGTAACCAATAAAAAGATTTCAGTTACTCTCTCTAAGAGTGCTGAAAAATAAGGTGAAAGTTCAATTAGCCGTCAACGCAGGGATCTCTGGAGCTCTAGTTCAGCTGGAGAAGGGCGAGGAAGAGACTGGGTCGTGACACTAGTGATGTAAGGTCTACAACAATCGCCTGAAGTGATTCGGGGAAACCCGTATCAGACCTGTCACACGCTGATTCATTCATCACTCATCCAGAGAGCGAATCCAGTGACTTCACCGCTACGCCACTTTGGTCTGGGTGCCTTCTACGTAATGCTGATGATAAGACGTAGAGAAACGACAGTGGCAGGAGAATACGTATCTCCACGCTCTGTGCTGATGCAACATGAGCGCTTTTGTGTTTCTTGAATTTGAATCGATTCCAATGTCAAACACTTCGTAGCTTGTTGGATGTGCAAACAAGGTAAACACAAGGAGGTGCAAATCCAAATGATGAATGTGTTGCTTGTGTAAGCACAGTAGCTTAGTCCACGGGGCGAGGCGAGTGGCTGCAATGGCGTGCGTGCGACGGCAGGGGGCCATGGGGGGCGGGGTAGTCGTTGGATACACCACGGCATGGCACGAACCGCTCTGCGCAGGCGCGAAGCCAAAGGCTGCGCCGCCCGCCCAAGGCAGCGACTTCCTTCCACATTGGCCCGCCCGTGTGCGTATTGAGTGCGCCGCTCATCCTAAGTCTACCCCGTATATACTGTATTCGTTACTCTGGCGACACATTTGCTCACGAACAGTTAGCACGTTCTACTGGCATTCAACACTGTTGGGAGAATGTTTCTTCATTTCCCTAGCTGTAGCTACGAGTATAGCCTGTCACTATTTCAAGATGGCTCCAACATCATAACTCCTTACTACAAAACGCAACGGTTTCAGAATTAGAATTTCTGAAAAGTTAAAATAAGAATACCAATTTTTCCGTGATCATGGTGGATGGCACCGTGGTTTTAAGTCGAATTACTTGAAGAAATAAAGTAACTAGCCACTTTTTATAGAGCTGTATCTGCACCACTGTACCTGCTCCTCCTCCATCTCTCTCCCCCCACCCCCCCCCCCACCCCCCGGAGATCCGACTGGGGGACTTCAAGCTCCGGATAATTGAGAATATGAAGAAGTTAACTCAGATCTGGCGTAACAGAGCGATAACAACCACCACAAGGACCCGGCTTGTTGCAACACACTTGTTTTCTGTCTTCTTTTATGGCTATGAAACATGGATGCTTAAGGCCAGAGGCAAGTAGCGTATTGATTTATTTGAGCTTTGATTCTGGAGCATAAAATGGACCGAAAGAAGAACATATGTGTCCGTTGTTGAGCAACTCAGCATCTTCAAGCCCCCTTCTTCTCGTGTCCATTAAAAATTCTCTATCTTTGTAGCCATATTGTGAGAAGAGATGAACAAAATCTACAGAAATCAAGCTTGGAAGGAAAGCTCAAGGGCAATTGACCAAGGGGAAGAGCAGCGAGCAGGTGGACAAGTCAGGTCAAGAAAATCTCCGGTCTACCTCTTCAGCAAGCTCTGGGATGGAGACGCTTGGTTCATAGTGTCATGCCGCTCAGCAGTGAGCACGACGATTCGCGATGATCTAGGCCAAGACGCGTATTGCTTTCACTCATCTTTGATTGTCGTAATACATTACATATTCATCAGTACTATGTTTTTATTGGCTGCATTTTGAACAACTGGCCCTTGCAAAATATTAATTCCTTTAGTAATAACATTAATCGAGCTATATATTTACGGCTAATTAGTAATTTATTCTGCAAATTGTAGTTCCTTGTTCTACATAGATCAATGTGAATGTCACAAAATTTAAAGTACCCTAGCCAATCACTTCTCTACTAGACGAATAATAGTTTATATTACTTGCTAATATAATCATTTTTGTATAATCAAAAAAGGCCAGCTACAAAATAAAATAGCGACAGTCATAACGTACACACGATGTATGTACAGGGTGTTTCAAAAATGACCGGTATATTTGAAACGGCAATAAAAACTAAACGAGCAGCGATAGAAACACACGATTTGTTGCAATATGCTTGGGACAACAGTACATTTTCAGGTGGACAAACTTTCGAAATTACAGTAGTTACAATTTTCAACAACAGATGGCGCTGCAAGTGATGTGAAAGATATAGAAGACAACGCAGTCTGTGGGTGCGCCATTCTGTACGTCGTCTTTCTGCTGTAAGCGTGTGCTGTTCACAACGTGCAAGTGTGCTGTAGACAACATGGTTTATTCCTTAGAACAGAAGATTTTTCTGGTGTTGGAATTCCACCGCCTAGAACACAGTGTTGTTGCAACAAGACGAAGTTTTCAACGGAGGTTTAATGTAACCAAAGGACCGAAAAGCGATACAATAAAGGATCTGTTTGAAAAATTTCAACGGACTGGGAACGTGACGGATGAACGTGCTGGAAAGGTAGGGCGACTGCATACGGCAACCACAGAGGGCAACACGCAGCTAGTGCAGCAGGTGATCCAACAGCGGCCTCGGATTTCCGTTCGCCGTGTTGCAGCTGCGGTCCAAATGACGCCAACGTCCACGTATCGTCTCATGCGCCAGAGTTTACACCTCTATCCATACAAAATTCAAACGCGGCAACCCCTCAGCGCCGCTACCATTGCTGCACGAGAGACATTCGCTAATGATATAGTGCACAGGATTGATGACGGCGATATGCATGTGGGCAGCATTTGGTTACTGACGAAGCTTATTTTTACCTGGACGGCTTCATCAATAAACAGAACTGGCGCATATGGGGAACCGAAAAGCCCCATGTTGCAGTCCCATCGTCCCTGCATCCTCAAAAAGTACTGGTCTGGGCCGCCATTTCTTCCAAAGGAATCATTGGCCCATTTTTCAGATCCGAAACGATTACTGCATCACGCTATCTGGACATTCTTCGTGAATTTGTGGCGGTACAAACTGCCTTAGACGACACTGCGAACACCTCGTGGTTTATGCAAGATGGTGCCCGGCCACATCGCACGGCCGACGTCTTTAATTTCCTGAATGAATATTTCGATGATCGTGTGATTGCTTTGGGCTATCCGAAACATACAGGAGGCGGCGTGGATTGGCCTCCCTATTCGCCAGACATGAACCACTGTGACTTCTTTCTGTGGGGACACTTGAAAGACCAGGTGTACCGCCAGAATCCAGAAACAATTGAACAGCTGAAGCAGTACATCTCATCTGCATGTGAAGCCATTCCGCCAGACACGTTGTCAAAGGTTTCGGGTAATTTCATTCAGAGACTACGCCATATTCTTGCTACGCATGGTGGATATGTGGAAAATATCGTACTATAGAGTTTCCCAGACCGCAGCGCCATCTGTTGTTGAAAATTGTAACTACTGTAATTTCGAAAGTTTGTCTGCCTGAAAATGTACTGTTGTCCCAAGCATATTGCAACAAACGGTGTATTTCTATCGCTGCTCGTTTAGTTTTTATTGCCGTTTCAAATATACTGGTCATTTTTGAAACACCCTGTATATCAGTCAATGAATTTGATGCAGTTCACATCTTTAGTGATTCAGGGACATATATAAATGTTTAAAGTCGGCAATATTAAAGTCATTAAACACAACTGACCTCGATACTAATAGCTGAATGTATCTGAAAATTGTAACTTGGAGGTAGGTGTAATACTCAAACTAAAAACTACACATGTCGGACGTACGGGTTACGCTGCACTGCATCAGTGTCTCAAGAAATGTAAAAGGTTGTGCATACCTCATATGAATGAAAAACAAGGAGTTACAAAATAAAAGTAAGTGCAACTTACTATCGATTAAACGAAAATATGCAAATCGATAAACATGAAAACTAAAGGAAATTTATTCTGCACAGTGTAAGTAGGCTGTTTAGGTTCTTATATTGGTAACGCCACCGCCATCTAGCGCTCTGTATGAAAATCACTGGCTGTGCTGTGTGCAGTCTGTGGCTGGGTGGCATTGTTGGAATTTGCTATTGTAGTGTTGGGCAGTTGGCTGTTAACAGCGCGTAGCGTTGCTCAGTTGGAGGTGAGCCGCCAGCAGTGGTGGATGTGGGGAGAGAAATGGCGGAGTTTTGAGAGCGGATGATCTGGTGCACCACTTTAAAGAGATAGACATTAAAATGTGAATGGACATTTTCCTTATCTGCATTGTTGTCTTTAGTGCACTATTTTTTCTGCTTGTGGGTTTTTCATGTATAGGTATAAGTTATAGCATTTGCTACTGCTATTTGCCAGGCATAATGTTACTGAATTTGACTTTGTATTACTCTTTTAAGCTAGTTTTACTACTGATTTGTTTTTCTTGTTTGCTGCACATTACCTTATATTAGTTGTAGTATTGCATTTGCTTTGCTAATTTAGATTTACTGCTGATAGATTTGCCAATTTGCATTTTTTTTCATTGCTGTTTGTATTAATTGTTTTTTGCTGCTGCATTGCCTCGTCCCTTAGTTTATGCATCTCAGCTCAGTAGATTTAAGTTAGCTTAAGAGGGGGTAGCTCCGATGTATTGGAAGAAATGCATTGAGAAGTTATACAAAAAAAGTACAGAAAGCAGGTATAGATAGGACTTTTTGGGAATAATGATGAACGAAGGGAGATCTCCAAGGAAAAAGTATAGTTTTGTTTGCAAAATACTGCAGTATCAAATGTTACACTGAAAACGAACCCTGTCCTTTCCTTTTGTGTTATCCCGCTATGTATTTGTGTATACTTGTGTATTTGTCTTTTTCCTGTCTTTATGTGTTTAGCTAATAAGATTAATGTTGTAGAATTTTACTAATAGCTACATTCACTATGATGAGGAATACTGTTGTTGTTGTTGTTGTTGTTGTGGTCTTCAGTCCTGAGACTGGTTTGATGCAGCTCTCCATGCTACTCTATCCTGTGCAAGCTTCCTCATCTCCCAGTACTTACTGCAACCTACATCCTTCTGAATCTGCTTAGTGTATTCATCTCTTCGTCTCCCTCGACGATTTTTACCTTTCACGCTGCCCTCCAATGCTAAATTTGTGATTCCTTGATGCCTCAAAACATGTCCTACCAACCGATCCCTTCTTCTAGTCAAGTTGTGCCACAAACTTCTCTTCTCCCCAATTCTATTCAATACCTCCTCATTAGTTATGTGATCTACCCACCTTATCTTCAGCATTCTTCTGTAGCACCACATTTCGAAAGCTTCTATTCTCTTCTTGTCCAAACTAGTTATCGTCCATGTTTCACTTCCATACATGGCTACACTCCATACAAATACTTTCAGAAACGACTTCCTGACGCTTATATCTATACTCGATGTTAACAAATTTCTCTTCTTCAGAAACGATTTCCTTGCCATTGCCAGTCTACATTTTATATCCCCTCTACTTCGACCATCATCAATTATTTTACTCCCCAAATAGCAAAACTCCTTTACTACTTTAACTGTCTCATATCCCAATCTAATTCCCTAGGATCACCCGATTTAATTGGACTACATTCCATTATCCTCGTTTTGCTTTTGTTGATGTTCATCTTATACCCTCCTTTCAAGACACTGTCCATTCCGTTCAACTGCTCTTCCAAGTCCTTTGCTGTCTCTGACAGAATTACAATGTCATCGGCGAACCTCAAAGTTTTTACTTCTTCTCCATGAATTTTAATACCTACTCCGAATTTTTCTTTTGTTTCCTTTACTGCTTGCTCGATATACAGATTGAATAACATCGGGGAGAGGCTACAACCCTGTCTCACTCCTTTCCTAACCACTGCTTCTCTTTCATGCCCCTCGACTCTTATAACTGCAATCTGGTTTCTGTACAAATTGTAAATAGCCTTTCGCTCCCTGTATTTTACCCCTGCCACCTTTAGAATTTGAAAGAGAGTATTCCAGTTAACATTGTCAAAAGCTTTCTCTAAGTCTACAAATGCTAGAAACGTAGGTTTGCCTTTTCTTAATCTTTCTTCTAAGATAAGTCGTAAGGTTAGTATGGCCTCACGTGTTCCAACATTTCTACGGAATCCAAACTGATCTTCCCCGAGGTCCGCTTCTACCAGTTTTTCCATTCGTCTGTAAAGAATTCGCGTTAGTAGTTTGCGGCTGTGACTTATTAAACTGATAGTTCGGTAATTTTCACATCTGTCAACACCTGCTTTCTTTGGGATTGGAATTATTATATTCTTCTTGAAGTCTGAGGGTATTTCGCCTGTCTCATACATCTTGCTCACCAGATGGTAGAGTTTTGTCATGACTGGCTCTCCCAAGGCCATCAGTAGTTCTAATGGAATGTTGTCTACTCCCGGGGCCTTGTTTCAACTCAGGTCTTTCAGTGCACTGTCAAACTCTTCACGCAGTATCTTATCTCCCATTTCATCTTCATCTACATCCTCTTCCATTTCCATAATATTGTCCTTAAGTACATCGCCCTTGTATAAACCCTCTATATACTCCTTCCACCTTTCTGCCTTCCCTTCTTTGCTTAGAACGGGGTTGCCATCTGAGCTCTTGATATTCATACAAGTGGTTCTCTTCTCTCCAAAGGTCTCTTTAATTTTCCTGTGGGCAGTATCTATCTTACCCCTAGTGAGATAAGCCTGTACATCCTTACATTTGTCCTCTAGCCATCCTTGCTTAGCCATTTTGCACTTCCTGTCGATCTCATTTTTGAGACGTTTGTATTCCTTTTTGCCTGCTTCATTTACTGCATTTTTATATTTTCTCCTTTCATCAATTAAATTCAATATTTCTTCTGTTAGCCAAGGATTTCTATTAGCCCTCGTCTTTTTACCTACTTGATCGTCTGCTGCCTTCACTACTACATCCCTTAGAGCTACCCATTCTTCTGCTGCTACTTTTCTTTCCCCCATTCCTGTCATTTGTTCCCTTATGCTCTCCCTGAAACTCTCTACAACCTCTGGTTCTTTCAGTTTATCCAGGTCCCATCTTAAATTCCCACCTTTTTGCAGTTTCTTCAGTTTCAATCTACAGGTCATAACCAATAGATTGTGGTCAGAATCCACATCTGCCCCTGGAAATGTCTTATAATTTAAAACCTGGTTGCTAAATCTCTGTCTTACCATTATATAATCTATTTGATACCTTTTAGTATCTCCAGGATTCTTCCAGGTATACAACCTGCTTTTATGATTCTTGAACCAAGTGTTAGGTATGATTAAGTTATGCTCTGTGCAAAATTCTACAAGGTGGCTTCCTCTTTCATTTCTTCCCCCCAATCCATATTCACCTACTATGTTTCCTTCTCTCCCTTTTCCTACTGACGAATTCCAGTCACCCATGACTATTAAATTTTCGTCTCCCTTCACTACCTGAATAATTTCTTATCTTGTCATACATTTCATCTATTTCTTCATCATCTGCAGAGCTAGTTGGCATATAAACTTGTACTACTGTAGTAGGCATGGGCTTTGTGTCTATCTTGGCCACAATAATGCGCTCACTATGCTGTTTGTAGTAGCTAACCCGCACTCCTATTTTTTTATTCATTATTAAACCTACTCCTGCATTACCCCTATTTGATTTTGTATTTATAACCCTGTAATCACCAACCAAAAGTCTTGTTCCTCCTGCCACCGAACTTCACTAATTCCCACTATATCTAACTTTAACCTATCCATTTCCCTTTTTAAATTTTCTAACCTACCTGCCCGATTAAGGGATCTGACATTCCACGCTCCGATCCGTAGAACGCCAGTTTTCTTTCTCCTGATAACGACGTCCTCTTGAGTAGTCCCCGCCCGGAGATCCGAATGGGGGACTATTTTACCTCCGGAATATTTTACCCAAGAGGACGCCATCATCATTTAATCATACAGTAAAGCTGCATGTCCTCAGGAAAAAATACGGCTGTAGTTTCCCCTTGCTTTCAGCCGTTCGCAGTACCAGCACAGAGCAAGGCCGTTTTGGTTAATGTTACAAGGCCAGATCAGTCAATCATCCAGACTGTTGCCCTTGCAACTACTGAAAAGGCTGCTGCCCCTCTTCAGGAACCACATGTTTGTCTGGCCTCTCAACAGATACCCCTCCGTTGTGGTTGCACCTACGGTACGGCCATCTGTATCGCTGTGGCACGCAAGCCTCCCCACCAACGGCAAGGTGCATGGTTCATGGGGGGGGAAATGTTATCCTCAAATATAATTTGCATTTATAACATGTTATTTACTTTGTAAAGATGTTTAGACATTATTTATTCTGTTTTAATGGTCATGTGTGAAGTTGATGTTTCAAAAGTTATTCTGATCTTTTATGTATGTACTTGTGTCATAATTCTTGTAACACCGATGTACATGTTTATTTCTATTCTTTTGCAAAGTCTGTTTTACTACAAATGTTATCTGTATTGTTATGTTCTTTAATGATGTATTTTGTACCTTTGCTATTGTAATTGACACCAGTTCATCAAATTAAGTAAGCATTCATTTCACTGCACATATTTCTGATGGTCATAGTACATGCACAATATGTGAAAAGTTGGGGCTGTTAGTGCTTGCACGTGTGTTGATAATTCAGCAAGGGACTGGTTAACAGCATTGCTGGTTCAAAGAACAATTCCAAAAACTTTGTGAGTGCACAACTGGTGGTTTATGGACTTGCTATATTGTCCGCAAGACTCTTCGATGGTGATTGTGCACCTGCATAGTCACAACAGATGGCTGCTGGCCATCTCTACAAGGACTACAGTGGGTCTGCATCTTTGATGGCCCACCAATACCATTATTTCTACAAGGACTACAGTGGGTCTACACCTTTGCTGACTCACCAGTACCATTATTTCTAAAAGGACTGCAGTGGGTCTGCACCTCTTGTGGCCCACCAATACCGAAATCTCTAACAAGACTACAGTGGTCTGCTCTGTGATGACCTACCTACCAATATTCTTCAAAACTTCGACTGACGCTGCTGTGGGTTTGCTCTGTTGTGGCCCATTTCCTGTGAGCATGTCAAGAGTCAGCACTGTCTTTCCGTTGGAAGGACAAGACTTCTTCTTCAAGACTGCATGGAAATCCACTACTGCCGTGTGTATTTTCTTTTACTGCTCAGACTTTGAGAAAACACTGCTATTTTTCTGTGATGAACGATCAGGACTGTCTTTATGGGCTGTGAGAAAATTTTAGCTTTTGATCAACATTGTATCAATAAGTGTGTGCATTTGATTTCTTTGTTATTGTAATTGTGAAAAAATTTTAACAAATATGTATTGGCCAGTGCCCAAGACAATTTGTAAAATTTTTTTTGGGGAGCATGGGGGCTATGTAAGTAGGCTGTTTAGGTTCTTATATTGGTAACGCCACCGCCATCTAGCGCTCTGTATGAAAATCACTGGCTGTGCTGTGTGCAGTCTGTAGCTGGGTGGCATTGTTGGAATTTGCTATTGTAGTGTTGGGCAGCTGGCTGTTAACGGCGCGTAGCATTGCTCAGTTGGAGGTGAGCCGCCAGCAGTGGTGGATGTGGGGAGAGAAATGGCGGAGTTTTGAGAGCGGATGATCTGGACGTGTGTCCATCAGAGACAGTAAATTTGTAAGACTGGATGTCATGAACTGCTATAGATATTATGACTTTTGAACACTATTAAGGTAAATACATTGTTTGTTCTCTACCAAAATATTTAATTTGCTAACTATGCCTATCAGTAGTTAGTGCCTTCAGTAGTTTGAATCTTTTATTTAGCTGGCAGTAGTGGCGCTCGCTGTATTGCAGAAGTTCGAGTAACGAAGATTTTTGTGAGGTAAGTCATTCATGAAAGGTATAGGTTATTGTTAGTCAGGGCCATTTTTTTGTAGGGCTTTTTCAAAGTCAGATTGCGTTGCCCTCAAAATATTGTGTGTCAGTTTAGTGTTGACCAGAATAGGTAAAGAGCGAAATGTCTGAGTACGTTCAGTTTTGCTCATGCGTCTGAAAAGCAAATAATGTAAGAGGTTTATCAGCACAGTAATTCATTAATTTTTCTAAGGAGACGTTTCAACAGAGCAGTGACAAAGCTCAAAATGCAGTAGACGAAAAAATAGTTCTGATAAAGGTATAAATGTATGACGCTAATTGAATCTGGGTGCAAAATCGAAAAGCGTCTGGGAATAAATAAAGCTACATAAAATGTCGTTTTCTGCTCTGTTCTTCAAGCTAAAATATCCTTCAACTGTATTCTCCATGTTGTTCCTATAGTTCTTTCTGATCAATGACAATACCCGTCTTACACTTTATACAGGATTAAGTAGCCCATGCAGCCGTTACAACATCGAAAAATAACATTGGGATCGGGTGACTTTGGTGAGCAGGTGAGATGCAACGATTCGTTCTCATACTCACAAAAGTAGTGACTCCAGGAAGATGCGGGCTTTGTGTACAGGGGTCCTGTCGTCTTTGCAACAGAGTATCACGATGTTGCGTCGGTGCTGTGGGAGTCAGCACCGTCACAAACAAGGAAGGAGAGAAGTTGCGATGGTCGATGGCGGGAATCAAAAATCATCTGTAAAAATAGCTTTCAAATTAATAGAAAACTTTATTTCTATTAAGCGAAGAAATATATGTTATTTATTTATTTGTAATTTCTGCTACCAGCCACTTTTTTATTTTTTGTTTTATGTTTAATCTAACATAATACAACGTGTTTCGAACATGTTCTGTTCATCTTCATGCGTTTGTACATTCATACATAAATACATACAGAGAAATGTTACTTAAATAAAAACCGTCTTAAACTACAAAATTAAGGCTTTCGTGGCCGCTTGTTGACAAACTGCCTATTCGGTTCTGTCTCGGATTCTTCGGCCGACGTTCATCTAATGATTTTACTGACAAGGAAGATCAAAGAGTGTCTTAGATTGACAAAGGAGGAAAGGGACCCACTTGCAATGTCGGGAATATACCGTATACCATACACATGGGGAAAAGTTTATGTCGGAATGACTGGACGATCAATTAACAAAAAAATGGTTCAAATGGCTCTGAGCACTATGGGACTTAACATCTGAGGTCATCAGTCCCCTAGAACTACTTAAACCTAACTAACCTAAGGACATCACACACATCCATGCCCGAGGCAGGATTCGAACCTGCGACCAGAGCGGTCGCGCGGTTCCACACTGAAGCACCTAGAACCCCTCGGCCACATTGGCCGGAGATCAATTAACACCAGGATCAAAGAGCGTAAGCGACATTGCAGGTTGGGGCATGTGGAGAAATCGGCCGTGGCAAAGCATGCACTGAGTGAGACCGACCATGTAATAAAATTCGCCGACACGGAAGTTCTGGCTGTAGAGAAGCACTGTCACACCCGCTTGTTCAGAGAAGCTGTAGAAATACGAAAACACGCCAACAGTTTCAGCAAGAAAGAGGAAAGCCTTAAGGTAAACGGATCCTGGCTTCCCGTACTGCAGCGAACGACCGTCACAGGTAGCAAGAGGAGAACCGCACCGGAAATGACTGCGGAGAAGTCGTCGGATGTTGGTGCGCCAGGTACATATAGTCTGCGGCCGCGAGCTCGGCTCCAGTTCACCACCGGCAATAGAGAGTGAAGCTTTGACAGTGCCAGCCACTCGTGCTGGCGAAAGGTCAGTAAAATCATAAGATGAACGTCGGCTGAAGAACCGGAGACAGAAGCCAAAAAGCAGTTTGTCGTCTTAAACTAGATTAATCTAGAACTCTTTGCCCATTGTTTGTTACTGTTGCGGCTGGTGTGGCATTTGGGGGGCGGGGGGAGGAGGGGGGGCAGTAGGAGGCCAGAAATCGACGTCAGTGATGCCTTCTGCTGGTTTTCTTCCTTGTGGTTGATTATGTACGATATCACAGCCTGTATAGGATGCAGATAGGTTTGCATCAGTTGTGTGTTACGAGGCTGTGATATCGTACATAGTCAACCACAAGGAAGAAAACCAGCACAAGACATCACTGACTTCGATTTCTGGCCATCCACTGCCCCCCTCCTTCCCCCCAAATGCGACACCAGCCGCTACAGTAACAAACAATGGACAAAGAGTTCTAGATTAATGTAGTTTAAGACGGTTTATTTTTAAGTAAAAAGGGTTCAAATGGCTCTGAGCACTATGGGACTTAACTTCTGAGGTCATCAGTCCCCTAGAACTTAGAACTACTTAAACCTAACTAGCCCAAGGACAGCACACACATCCATGCCCGAGGTAGGATTCGAACCTGCGACCGTAGCCGTCGCGTGGTTCCAGACTGTAACGCCTAGAACCGCTCGGCCACCGCGGCCGGCTATTTTTAAGTAACATTTCTCTGAATGTACATTTGTATAAACTCCTGAAGATGAACAGAACAATTTCGAAACGTGTTGTATTATGTTAGATTAAACATAAAACAAAAAATAAAAAAGTGACTGCTAGCAGAAATTAAGGCTAAGCGACGTCTTCCCATTACTCAGTACTGATGTCCTCGAAGTCTGCGACCGAACTGGGCCGATCAGCGATGGGCGCCTGTTAAATCAACATTAACAGAGGGCGCTGAACTCAGTCTTCCAGGAGATGTGGCGCTGCCCGCTCTTTCCATTGGCGGGCGAGTCAACACAACCAGGATGCCGTTTCGCGGCACTGCGCTGGTCAGCGTTCATTCGATGCCTTAGGGCTGCGCACACTATTGGGGGGCAAACATCGTACCATGGGATGGACCTGATCAGCTAAAAAGGGTTGCATAATCCTTGCCAGTAACACAACCTTGCAAAGTAACCATGGGGCCCATGTTATATCACGACATACTCATAGCTGCCCAAATTATTACCGAATCCCCTTTCACCTTTGGACAGTAAACTCGACCAGAAGTTAGTGTGAAACAAGAGTCACTCAACCAAATGCCTTACTTCCATTGCTCCATAATCCAGGTCTTATGGCTTCGGCTCTCACTGACGAATGGTTCTGTAATTCCATTTCGTTCAAGAATTCCCTGCTCTTGGAGCACCCTTCGTGTTGTTTTGATGTCGACAGGGGTCGCAAATGCGACATTCGGCTCTGTAATGACTTTTGCAGATGTCGTCCTCTTATTTTTCGTCGTAATCCTCTTCAATAACCGTCTGTCACGATCGCTCAACAATCGTTTTCGTCTGCGTTGTGCCTTAGCGGATGATGTTTCTCAGCTTCGCTGTATGTGGTATAAATCTCCGATTCGGTGCCTCTTGAAACACCAAATACACTCCTGGAAATTGAAATAAGAACACCGTGAATTCATTGTCCCAGGAAGGGGAAACTTTATTGACACATTCCTGGGGTCAGATACATCACATGATCACACTGACAGAACCACAGGCACATAGACACAGGCAACAGAGCATGCACAATGTCGGCACTAGTACAGTGTATATCCACCTTTCGCAGCAATGCAGGCTGCTATTCTCCCATGGAGACGATCGTAGAGATGCTGGATGTAGTCCTGTGGAACGGCTTGCCATGCCATTTCCACCTGGCGCCTCAGTTGGACCAGCGTTCGTGCTGGACGTGCAGACCGCGTGAGACGACGCTTCATCCAGTCCCAAACATGCTCAATGGGGGACAGATCCGGAGATCTTGCTGGCCAGGGTAGTTGACTTACACCTTCTAGAGCACGTTGGGTGGCACGGGATACATGCGGACGTGCATTGTCCTGTTGGAACAGCAAGTTCCCTTGCCGGTCTAGGAATGGTAGGACGATGGGTTCGATGACGGTTTGGATGTACCGTGCACTATTCAGTGTCCCCTCGACGATCACCAGTGGTGTACGGCCAGTGTAGGAGATCGCTCCCCACACCATGATGCCGGGTGTTGGCCCTGTGTGCCTCGGTCGTATGCAGTCCTGATTGTGGCGCTCACCTGCACGGCGCCAAACACGCATACGACCATCATTGGCACCAAGGCAGAAGCGACTCTCATCGCTGAAGACGACACGTCTCCATTCGTCCCTCCATTCACGCCTGTCGCGACACCACTGGAGGCGGGCTGCACGATGTTGGGGCGTGAGCGGAAGACGGCCTAACGGTGTGCGGGACCGTAGCCCAGCTTCATGGAGACGGTTGCGAATGGTCCTCGCCGATACCCCAGGAGCAACAGTGTCCCTAATTTGCTGCGAAGTGGCGGTGCGGTCCCCTACGGCACTGCGTAGGATCCTACGGTCTTGGCGTGCATCCGTGCGTCGCTGCGGTCCGGTCCCAGGTCGACGGGCACGTGCACCTTCCGCCGACCACTGGCGACAACATCGATGTACTGTGGAGACCTCACGCCCCACGTGTTGAGCAATTCGGCGGTACGTCCACCCGGCCTCCCGCATGCCCACTATACGCCCTCGCTCAAAGTCCGTCAACTGCACATACGGTTCACGTCCACGCTGTCGCGGCATGCTACCAGTGTTAAAGACTGCGATAGAGCTCCGTATGCCACGGCAAACTGGCTGACACTGACGGCGGCGGTGCACAAATGCTGCGCAGCTAGCGCCATTCGACGGCCAACACCGCGGTTCCTAGTGTGTCCGCTGTGCCGTGCGTGTGATCATTGCTTGTACAGCCCTCTCGCAGTGTCCGGAGCAAGTATGGTGGGTCTGACACACCGGTGTCAATGTGTTCTTTTTTCCATTTCCAGGAGTGTACTTCGGCTCTCTTGGTTACGGAAGCGCCCACTAAGGGTGTTGATAAAATATCGATACATCGATCATTTTTCCGGAAAATATCGATGTATGCTGACCATTCCCTATATACAGTATATCGATATCGAAATGGCGACGTCGAGCGCCGATATTATTATTATTATTATTATTATTATTATTAATTCTCCATTTAGGAGAGCGTTAAATCACAATCAATTTTCATCACACTTTCTTTGTCCGTTTCTTTTCTCTTCCCAAAAACCTCTCATATACTCACTGTGTTTCTTTTTCCTCTCTTCTGCCCACTTCTTTCCTGGTTTCTCCTCTTTTTGTGGTTCCTCGAATTTCTGTTTCCTGATTTTTTCTCTGTATTTTTCTCTGTTTGTTATTTCTTCTGTGGAGATGTTTAGTTTCTTGAGGTCTCCGATGGTTTCCTTTGCCCATCGTATTACTCATCAGTATGTTAAAAATCTTCTTGATCAGCCTATTTTCGTTCATCCTTTAAATGTGCCCATAGAGTTTAGCCTTTCTTTTTCTGATGTTGGCCGGCCGAGCGGTTCTAGGCGCTACAGTCTGGAAACGCGCGACCGCTACGGTCGCAGGTTCGAATCCTGCCTCGGGCATGGATGTGTGTGATGTCCTTAGGTTAGTTAGGTTTAAGTAGTTCTAAGTTCTAGGGGACTGATGACCTCAGAATTTAAGTCCCATAGTGCTCAGAGCCATTTTTCTGATGTTGTCTGTAATTGTCTCTGTCTGTGTGTGCAGTTCTTTTGTCGGTCTTTTTATCCAGATCCCCTGTCTCTAAACTAGCCCATAGACCTTTCTCAGAATTTTCCTCTCTTGCTTTTCCATTTCCTTGATTTTCGTTCTTCCCCTGATTATTGTCGTTTCTGAGGCATGTAAGGCTTCTGGTAAGACTATTGTTTTGTAATGACTTAATGTGTCAATAACGCAGTCCGGAACCGCGGGCCTGCTACGGTCGCAGGTTCGAATCCTGCCTCGTGCATGGGTGTTTGTGATGTCCTTAGGTTAGTTAGGTTTAAGTAGTTCTAAGTTCTAGGGGACTTATGACCTAAGATGTTGAGTCCCATAGTGCTCAGAGCCATTTGAACCATTTTTGTCAATAACGGAAATATTTCTTTTGTTGTAATTGTTCTATGTAAGTCTGTAAGCCTTTTGTTGCTTTGCAACTCTTTCTTCAGTGGCTGTCGCGTTTAGTCCTGTTTTCTGTATAAACTTTCCCAGGTATTTGAAACTTTTTTCTGCTTTCTTTTCATACTTCGTTACCAATGGGTTTCTGTCTGTGGGTATTGTGTCCATGTACTGGGTTTTCTCATACGAAATTTGTACTCCTGTTATGACTGCGATTTCATGTTGTGTCTCTAGGGCTTCTTTGGCTTCTTTTCTGTTATTTGTTATGACGGCTATATCATCGGCAAAGGCCAGACATTTTATGTTGATGGTTCTATTTTTGTGTCTCTCCATCTTTACCCCTTTGACTCCTTTGTCCCATGTCCTGATTATTTTCTCTAAAACTGCGTCATATAAAATGGGTGACAGGTCAACTCCCTGTCTCACTTCTGTCTTGATTTCTAACGGTTCCGAGATCTCTCCCATGACCTTCACTTTGGATTTTGAATTTGTTAATGTTTCCTGAATTAGTTTCCTGGTCTTGTTGTCTACCTTCATTGTATTGAAAAGTGTTTCTCTGCCTATGGAATCGTAGGCCTTCTTGAAATCAACAAATGTTGTTTTGGTGTTTCTGGACTGCCTCGTTGTTAGTGTTGTTCTCAGACACCAGATCTTTTCACTGCATCATCTTGCCTTCCTAAATCTTGCTTGGTACTCTGGCGATATGTGGATCTATCTGAGGTTCTAGGCGATTTAACAGAGCTTTGGATAGAATTTTGTACGTCACAGGCAGTAAAGAAATTTTTCAGACAAAACCTATGTAAACTGCATCTATTTTGCCGTAAAATCGTAATCTACGATAAAAAACGGGAGTTTTCATTGAAGATTTTAAAGTTGTCTCGCGTCACCCACGCTCTGTGTCGGGTGGCGGTTCGAGTGTGGCATCATCGAATGGTCCCCTCCGAGACAAACAAGAAGGTGTTTTTAACACATTCATCTGTAATCATTATCGTACACCTCACGTTATAGCTGTTGTATTGTTCACAGTAAATATTAGATTATTCCACAGTCGACTTCAATGCATTTGCTCAATCTTGGGATAACATGTTGTGTTGTTGGTCTGAGTGCCTCTGCACTTTCGCTAGGTGTGTAAGATACATACTTGCGCGCCATTAGCCAAAAAATCAAAGTCCATTAAATGTATTATATCAAGGAAAACATTTGGAATACGGCGTACGTCCATATGAAGTTGTTTGCTTCAAATGAGAGTTCCTGTCATATCCCTTAATACTGACCTTTCCTCCTGGGACACACTGTAAATACTATAACTACACCGAAAAACCTTCAGCCAAAAAAAGTATAGTAAACGTGAGCTGTAAAATATATCCCTTGATATCTATGAGCACTCGTTGATCTTTGATACGTTGAAACACATCTCTTTGTAACGATAGCACTTGACCATATTAAACGGCAATCGATGCTCACATTAAACCCCTGCGAGGAATTTTTGAGAAAGTTGTGACCGTGAGATAACCTAATGGGTACAGAACAATCGAACTGGGATTCGTTTCCAAAACACTCCAGCAGAGTATAACCAACAGTATACAAGTGGGTCAGGAACAGACGTTCTCTCAGCACAAAAGCAAGTTCTAGTGTTACTTATTAATATCGGTAGCCAGCTTAATTAGGCAGTCTTGTGTCAAGCAATATAGTAAAGCAGAAGGCAATTCTAACCTAACCTTCCGTGACCCACGCACTAAACTCTGTCTTTATATCTGTTCACACTACAACACAGTAACATAACCTTGCAGATAAATGTAGTACTAACTTGGTAGTCAGACAAACAAATGTCCAATGAGATAGCAAACAATAACATATGCCTCTCGACAGCATGTACCTTAAATGAACTAGATGCAACAGTTTGTAGAACCAATCACCAACACACATGAAACTAATAGAAATACGTACTAACAGGGAAGGGCATGAAATGATTCTGACTTAAATCAGGTGGTCTATTAACGATCATATTCTGTAACATCATCGCTTAGTGCAGGGTCTCTATGCCTGTGCATTAACCGACTTGCAATAGAATAGCTAACACAGTAAATATTTCTTTCTTAAACTCAGTTTGAAGCAATTAAACAGAATACAAATCTAACTACACTGGCTCTGAAGTAGCCTTTGCTTTGCTTTATTAACTGACTAGCCTAGTACATGAGGACCATTAAACTTTAATGGTTTGAAGAACCGTGATCATTAAGAAAACTACACAAGTATATATGAGAAATGGTAATTATTCTCATCAGTAATTATTACTTAAGTAAAGCACAACAAACTATAAATCTTCAAATAACATATGCGCTTTGATAAGCAGTCTTTAACTTAATCAAAATATAATTGGCTTTACAAATTCCAACACCACATTAAATTCAAATACTTTCTCATAAAATGAACACTGATACAGCTTTGTAATTCTGATCAAAGGTCATACATGCTACATTTAATAATTTTTTTCACTTGAAATCAACATTATTGTTCTTTTAACTAACAACTTTACTAATTTCAGGCAGCTTTTCAAGTAAGGCAAATTATTTAAGAAAATGACCTAAAATTGATTTTAAAATGCACTGGAAGTGGAGTATATCTCAAAATATAGAACATAACTTTAAACACTATAGATCCACACACTATAAAGCAATCACAACTATTTTTAGAGCTGCCGATTAAGTCTTTCCGTAATAAATAAGAACACTCGGAATTACATTCACTAGGATAGGATTCCTGTCCGGGTTTGTGATTTGGGATAATCACTGGTGCAAGACAGAGGTTTTAGCAACACCATTATTATTATTATTATTAAAATCAACCAAATTTCACAAATACCTAGTCTATTTGCAAAGGGCCACATGTAAACAATTTAGCGGAAGGCTGGCGGCACTGATGGCGTAATTTGCAGAGGCTGTTAACATGGCGGCGATGTAGTCACGTCAGTACTGTTGGTCTCGCCCCATTACAGTGTTCTTGGCGTCGGAATTATATTTTTACTTGGCCCAGAACCATGCCATGGTAATAGTATCGCCAAATGCAGCACGAGGCCCATACATACTGCTCGTAAGCTCCTCTGACCTCACAACTCCAAGAATGTGAGCCACAATGATCCGTTACTGTTAGCAAGATTCCGTAGCTATGGGGCTTCCCCACATCTTTTACATTCAACCTTACGTTCCCTAACTATGGCCCAAGTCATTTACAGCACATTATATAGCAATCATTCCACCAGTTATTTAAATCCACAAGCACAGTTTGAAAATCTTTCAAAAAGTTCACATAACTGAAATATGTATACATAGTCAGAGAATTTCCATGACAGTACCAAACTCTACATAAGCAACACTACAAAGTGACACAGGAATATCGATGCAGATACAAAATAGGTCGAAAATAGGTGTTACATCTCTTTGCTTTCCGTATTTTGAGAGGAGGTGGTATGAAACAGAAAAGTAGTAAGCGTGAGCTCTAAAAGAAATACCTAAGAGCTATGAGCGCTTCTTTTATATATATATATATATATATATATATATATATATATATATATATATATATATATATATATATATATATATATATATATAAAGGACGAGTTGCCACTTGCGCGCTACTTCAACCACACCTTTTTCACTCTGCCAGGCTACTTTCGTAGCTGTGGGGCTTCCCCACATCTTTTACATTCAACCTTACGTTCCCTAACTATGGACCAAGTCATTTACAGCACATTATATAGCAATCATTCCACCAGTTATTTGGCAGAGTGATATACACGCGTGCGGACATGTGTGTGTGTGTGAAATAACTAAAACAGGATCCAAAGAGTCCAAATTGTTGGATTCCTGATGTGTACTTGCATTTATAGACTCTGTCATACAACAGGTAACCCTAAACATTTCACAAACTTGTCAAGATATTGACACAAGGTTCTGCGGTAATCTATGACTCAATAAACTCAGCTATTGTGCTGTATAGGTAACTCTCCTATACTTTTATTATCCAAGATACCGATCCAAAAAATGTTTTAGTTTTCCTGGCAGATGTACTGATTTTAATGCAATTTGATATCTCTTTAAAAGAGAGCACAAGAACGTAACAACTCGTAGCAATTTGTTTCATTTCGATTCCCACGTAAATATTGTACAACGGAGGTTGAACCTGACTGTTCAGAAGCCTTTTTCACTTCGTGTAACACAGGGCCCAGCTTTTAAGTGTAAATTTTTGCTCCAAAAACACTGTGCTTCCACATCTAGCACCGGTTTCGAAATACTGGAGGTGTCACACTTCCTTAGGTATGCTTAGGTATGTTATCTATATTTACAGGCAAGCATGAAATGGTCTTTACTTTTGTGTCACGCATCTGTTGCCATTATTCTTTCTGTTTAATGTAATGAATATACGGTGTAATGTTGTTGCATTAATTTGTTCTGAAAGCGGTGCTGATATTCAAGACCATAAAACTGGGTTAAAAGCTGCGAGCTACCTGAGGAAGTTAACCTTGCATTACTGCGCCACTGTTTCACCAGGTATCCAGTGTAGCTTACCAAATTCCCAACCAGACTAACATTAATTATAATCTTTTAGTACTCATCTTACGATAACCGGTGATATATACATAAAAAGACAATTTAAATAAAAAGAAATAAATCAGTTTATGTTTGGACATTTATTTTAACATTGATCATTGTTCCGTTAAAATTTCAGCATATCAAACTTGATTTATAACTAAACTGGTGCCTTATTTAGGATTGTGTAAATGTGAGTTTGTAATCTTACGGAACACATGAAATAGGGAGCCAAGATTGGGAGACTACATACAACACTGCATTCATAAAATAACACAAGAAGAACGTTGAAACATATGCAAGAGGAAATTAACCACAACCAACCGATTCAATTTTCACCCAAAGAAGTTACGTTCGTAGCGCAATCCTGTCCGTCATGAAATTACCACACACTGGTATACTAAATTCATACTAACTCTCTGTGAAATCTTCCCGAAAAGAATAGCTGAGGGCTACTTTGATGCTTACACCACATGCTTCACGTGGTCAACTTGGTTTACACAAAGAGTGTAACTCCACAATAATTTTGATAATTAAAATAAATTACATCGAAACGCAATTTACAAAAGAAAAACCTCGAACTGGTTACTATCGTCTTACTATTAACCTGATGGGTCAAACAATTGTATAAGCACGTGGTACTGGTCTCACAAAGTACACCCCACGTGGGTTGAACATAAAGAAAAGTTGCTATATTGAAAAATATTGTCAAGACGAGACGTTATAATCTCACACACATTCGCATTTAAGATTGATGATCTTAGTTAAAGTTAATGATCAACACGTGGTTCCACTTTACTCACAAAGTAGTGACAAAGCAACTACCGGAAGATATTCTGAACTTCACACTCGAATTACACTGTGTTGCAATTTAAGATAACATAAGATATTTTAGATCTAAACCTGAAATAAAGGTGATTAAATTTTCAGTTAGGCTGAACTTAAGAATTCCATTGTCCTACGGACTTGCAGACACGCGCTTAGCCGGAGATCTTACCACTTCAGACGCTCGCCGCGGACAGACTGCCCTGGGCTTCTACCGAGCGTGCTTAACCGATACAAACGGAAGTGACCAGAGAGGCAGCTTCCTATACCAACATGACAAGCGACGGACAGGACCATACTAAGAATAGAAACCTCCCTGCTTTTAGAAAGCGTAGCTACCTGTTCCGATGTTGGTCCTACTGTTCTCTAGCAGACAGGCTTGTCTGTTACCATCAAGCATGCAACTAGAAATACATTTGCTCATTCATCCTCTCACACAGAAGGGAAGGTGGATGACAGTATCGTATCATATACAGTATATAAAAGAAAGCGGATGTAGGTTCCGTATGAGACTGTGTGACATGAATTACATATAAACTGAGTTTTAAAGTGTAGTAGTGTGACAGATCGTTCTTGTTTATGTGTAAAAGTAACACGTTTCACTGCTCAGTCTCGTCCCAGATAGTCAGAAACACCGCAGTAAATTTAGAAGAGGAATTTATGCCGTAAATGACAACAGATTTAAGAAATTAACATGAAAAGAATACAACAGAGACCTTTCAATGGCTATAAATAATGAAGCATGTTTGTATGGAATTTTACCTAATTATTTTATATAGTTCTAATTTAACGTTTAACAGACCCAACACCTTGACAGAAATCAGTTGTTTCAAACGACAGCGGTTTTTCCGATACAATGGAATTAATTTGAAACTGCTATTCAAACAGTGTCGCAGCCTTATTTATATTGTTTTATTAAAGGTAATTTCCAGTAATTTAAATGCCATGCTTGAAAACTACTTATGATACCACTTCCTAAAAGTGGCTTTTGGCATTTGAGTTTTTTCATCTTCCCATCCTGACAGGACATAAAGAAAGGATTACAGAGAGAGTGCAGAAGATGTGAAGTCTGCTGCAGGCAATTAGTCAAACTGTAATTGCGTACCGAAATCTTGAGAGAACTGCAAAAAAGCTCAACAAAGCACTCTAGACTGTCATGACTCCCTGGAAGCCTGGGAAGCAACTGAAAATGTAGCACGAACATGACAGTCTACACCAACATGCGCGATACTTTGTTGAAGCAGTTACATCGTGACACCATCTGCGAAAACTTGTAACACGTAATCGCTTGTTGCTCCTTTTTTCAGCTTCTGTTCATTCTAGATGTCTACTTCGCTCATTCTGTCAAGGTGAGATTGAGTTCTTGTTGACAGTGTATTTATCAACAGGTCTAAGGACGAAGAAAGTCAGGTTATGACATTGCTGCCTGAATAACCATACCTGAAACCCTACCTAGTTCTATACGTGAAGTAATAATACAAAAACAGAGAAGACAATGTAATGGAAATAATGCTACTTAATGTAATCTTTTAATGGGAGATACGCTTCTTGAAATATAAGTCTATTTTTTTGGAATAGATGATGTGAGAGAAATCTAAGAACAAAGCCAAACAAGTTTTCAACATATTGCAATCAGCTTAAGTGGATTTTAATTTTAAAAAACCACGTTGCGGACTGGAACACTGAACAGTGATAGGCCTATACGTCCGACAAATCTGTCAGTGCTATTGCCACATTTGCAAAAGTAATCGTTAACAGAATGTGTCTTGAGACAAAGTACTGTGTCTGTGATAGTGAACTTGAATGCGGAGTGTCAAGTACACACATGGCTCTTTCCCGCGAGCTATTTCTGAACAAATGCATAGTGAAATTATATGAGAACATTGCATTCTGGTCGAAGAGGCCAGAGATAGCGGTCATGTGCGCATGAGGCGTGCTTGCTTGAGTGAATGTATTTGTGTTTTTATTTCTGAAGGAGGCTTTGGCCGGAATCTCAATGTGTCAGAGTCTTTTTGTTGTGCTTGTGTCTGCGACTCAACGTACCATCTTTACGGTGATAGCAATTTATCGTTTTCAAACCATTGTTTATATTCCATTGTTTGATTATTTTAGAAAATAATTTGACAGATGGAATAACCACAAGTAAAAATTTGTAGCCAATCAAACACATTGTGAACCCGTTCGGAAAACTTCTACGACGAAAGGAGAACGCACGCCCAAACCAGTTTACTGACGAATTTGTCTCCTTAGCTGCTTCATCTAGCTCGGTGATTGTCGTACTAGCTGCCCAGTGTTATAAAGTTCGACTTCGGCATGGTCCACTGCCAACCGTATAAATCAACAGTGCAAACATAATCGCCGGTTGCATTGTGAACGAAACTGCCTGAAACTGTAGCAAACGTAGCCATTTGAAATGAAATTGAATGTAGCGGCGGTCTATGAGACCCGTTCTGTTCGACGGTAACTATCGAGCTATTATGTATCTTCAAACCGCTGCCCTGAGTTACTTTTTCGTCAAGCTTCATGGCTGTCACCATATTTAGGTACTGGAGATAGTTATCTGCGCTATGTATTGCTGACAAAATCAGTTAGGTGAAAACTTCATACCCTTAGGAATCCATTACTATCAGAGTGCGTCAAGCATAGGTTTCTCGCTTTTGCCAGGACTATTGACACACTTGTTGCGGCCCCATTCACAGCTTCAGCCTCCATCCTTTTTAACTCGTAGGCGTGGTGTTTGGAAACTGGCAGAGAGGGCATTGCCAGCTTCAAGCTTGATCGGTAAAAACATTCCACATTAACCAATAAGTAAACACAGATACTCTGCGAGACGATGGAAAATGTTTTCAGAGTAATACAATGTGTGACAGTTGCTTTCAAGACGCTGTCTTGTCAGTACGTTTAAGTGGCCGTAATACGGGTCGTTTGATATGGTGTATCTGGTTTTTAACAATAGCCGGTTAGCTTACAAATGGTTCAAATGGCTCTGAGCACTATGGGACTCAACTGCTGTGGTCATAAGTCCCCTAGAACTTAGAACTACTTAAACCTAACTAACCTAAGGACATCACACACATCCATGCCCGAGGAAGGATTCGAACCTACGACCGTATCGGTCGTGCGGTTCCAGACGGTTAGCTTACAACAAACTGTTCTATAGGGTATCATGAACCAGCCACGTGCCCTGGTGTCAATTTATTGTTAGCTCTGCTTAGATTACTCCCGTGCTGGCATTTATGAAGACTTTTCTTGCTTGGTACGTTATTTTAATATCTTGTAAGTATTGTAACTCCCTCATGGCGTATTCTTACGAAGCAGAAGAGGAGAGAGAAGATGCCACTATTACTTTCAACACAAATAAGAAGGAATAACTGAAAAGAAGAGCTTTCTTGAGACAGTTTTCTTTCGCAATTCTGCAACACCATGTTCAGCAAAGGGAAATGTCAAAAACTTTACCAAAAAAGGTAACTGAGAGAACTGGAGAGCTTTGTGGTGTGAAAGGCTCTAAAGTGGAGCTCACGAAGACAGTGTGTGGACTGCAAAAGCAAATACAAAAAACAGATATGGTTGTAAAAACTGTAAGAAATACATTTGCCTTGAATATTCTGTTAGTGTGTGCCAAGACAGTATCGGCAAAATATTCTACTGAACATGTGTATTTTTTGATAGCAGCCAATTTTTTATATATCTCCGTTCTGTGTATATGCTTTTGACCGAAGTGTAAAATTTGTCTTTTAAGGGAGGTAGGACGTCAAACGGGCCGACTTGGAGCAGGAGAGGCACCACAGGACGTTTTAATTTCCACTGTCTATACTTTTACAAATAAATTCATAAAACTTTGTCACCATGACCAGGAAGGATTCAGAATTCACACTCATAGCAGTGGAAGTTCGAAAACATAACGAAGTAATTTTTTTTTAGATTAAAATTTCATCATTTTTTTCACTTACTGATGGCAGCATTTGTTGCTAGAGGTACACTTTTCTTCTTAAGTAAGAGAGATGGTTCGATGAATATTGCACAGCATACAAACCATACTTAAAGGTGTATGAAAATCTAGAATTTTCCAAATCTATTAAAAACTGTGGTAAAAATTGAGGTAATTAACTACAAAATTTGTGTTTTTTCTAAACATGAAGTTTAAAATACAACAGGTCATTCGTTTTTTCATAAATTAAATAAATTCTAGAGTTTCATACGCCTGTAAGTATGGTATGTATGCTGTACAAAATTCATCGAAGAATCTCTGTAACTTATGAAGAAAAGTGTACCTATAGCAACAAATGCAGCCATTAGTGAGTGAAAAAATGATGAAATTTCACACGTAAAAAAAATTATTTTGTTATGTTTTCGAACTTCCACTGCAATGAGTGTGAATCCTGAATCCTTCCTGCTGATGCTGACAAAGTTTTTTGAATTTATTTGTAAAAGTATAGACACTGGAAATTAAAATGTCCTGTGATGCCTCTACTGCTCCAAGTCGGCCCGTTTGACGTCCTACCCTACATAAATAGATATATTTAAGTGATCGGTAAAGGTAAAACGTCATTTACTAACACTTGCCTCCATTATATATACCGGGTGATCAAAAAGTCAGTATAAACTTGGAAACTGAATAAATCACGGAATAATGTAGATAGAGAGGTACAAATTGACACACATGCTTGGAATTACATAGGGTTTTATTAGAACCGAAAAAATACGAAAGTTCAAAAAATGTCCGACAGATGGCGCTTCATGTGATCAGAATAGCAATAATTAGCATAACAAAGTAAGACAAAGCAAAGATGATGTTAACAGGAAATGCTCAATATGTCCACCGTCATTCCTAAACAATAGCTGTAGTCGAGGAATAATTTTGTGAACAGCACTGCAAAGCATGTCCGTAGTTATGGTGAGGCATTGGCGTCGGATGATGTCTTTCAGCATCCCTATAGATGTCGGTCGATCACGATACACTTGCGACTTCAGGTAACTCCAAAGCCAATAATCGCACGGACTGAGGTCTGGGGGGACCTGGGAGGCCAAGCACGACGAAAGTGGCGGCTGAGCACACGATCATCACCAAACGACGCGCGCAAGAGATCTTTCACGCGTCTAGCAATATGGGGTGGTTCTAATAAAACCCCATGTCATTCCAAGCATGTGTGTCAATTTTTACCTTTCTATCTACATTATTCCGTGGTTTACTAAATTTTCAAATTTATACTGACTTTTTGATCACCCAGTATACAAAGCGTCGGAAACTGTAAGAGTCTGTGAGGCCAGCTGCATATATTGATGTCGAGATTCCAGGTATGTGCACTCCTGGGTGAAAGGCACAGACACGGAATTGAGTATCGGCCTAGTGGAATGATCGTCCAATAAAACGATATTTGACCTAAGCTGCAGGTTGCCCCCTACTCAAACATCTGTTGGCTGAAAGTTTCGAAGTCACGTGCCGAGCCTGCGCCTGTTCGCATGTGCCTCTGACCAGAGGCGCTGGCCGCTTACCGTGGATGAGTTGGCACTGCCGCCACCGGACCTGTCGTAATCCGCGCGCACGTGTCTGTGCATTCCTAGAAAAAGCAGCGACCTCTCTGCGGCTGCTTACCCCGACCTTGGCTGCAGCAGGGGACTGGCACCGCATCGCCAACAGCCCTGGGTGTCCGCGCATTTGGAAGCAGACCAGAATAAATAAAATCCGCTTGCAGAATAACCTTTCCTCGATCGCACTACGGTGAGTTCTTTTTTTTTTTTTTTCATCCTCGTTTTCTCTCTTTTTTTTCTCCCCCCTCTTCTCCTTTTTTGCTCTCCAGTCAAGTGCTGAACTTCACCTACAAGTTAAATGTTGAAAGGGAAAAAAAAATTGAAATAAAAAGAGAACGCTTGAGGACGCGGAGGAACGCCTATGCTAGCAGCAAACAAACGACGGCTTGACAGTTGTAAATGCGCTGGCGGCCGGCCAGCGGGCGGCGGTTTGCCAAAACCGGCGACGTCGGCCTTCGCGAGACCGCATCGCAACTTTCACTGCGCCGCGCCGCGCCGCGCCGCTCCGCGCCACGCCGCGCGACACGCAGGCGCCGAATTCTGCGAGCCGCCGCCGAAACAAAACACACGTACCCGCACCGCCCATCGCGTACTCCACCGCTGGCCCGTACGCGCTGCACGGTCTCTCATTGGGGTCAAGTGCAGCTCTCGGCCGTACCAGATTCATTGAGGGAGCGAGGTATCCCCTAAATCAGCGGCCGGCCCTTGCACTTGGCAAGTGGGGCACGGCGGGCGCACGGCAGTTGAAGGGGAAGTCGTTGGCACAACACAAGCGGCGCCAGAGTCTGCCCGAAGACATCGACCCCGTTTGTGGCAAAGTAAATAAAACGAGGCTGAATTCCGCTCGCGCATAACTAACTGTGTCAACGGCTTAATGCTTCGCACACTGTTACGTCACACTTTGCCGAGAGCAGTGGCGCCACGTGTGTACTCGTGCGCGAATTTCCATACACGAGTGTATCCCCGTCCTAATTTCGTACTCGCTGTTATACAAGAACTTAAGCACTGTCAGACAGCGGGTGAGGAATACTTTTACAAAAATGCCTTAGTCATTGCTCAAGTGGCAAAGACAGTAATGAACATATTCCTGCCATCCAGCAGTGAAGAAATCTCTATTTGAAATTATTCGTATTAGCTATTAATTCCATGGCCAGAGCCACGATATCCACATCGTATTTACTAAAGGCATGAATCGTTTCTGTTGCCAGTTTTAGTAGTTAGTCCAAGTCTTTGTTATCTCAAAAATGCAGGTTAATCAGCTTCTGCGATCTCGGAGTAAAGACGACATTACGATTACATACACTGCGCCGTAGTGAAATATCATGATGAATGAGGATACTTGGATGTTTCAATTGACTTTCCTTTACTTTTATTTTGCGAGAGGACATGGGTTCCGGATAATGCAAAGGAAGGTCTCCCTGCCGGCCGCGGTGGTCTCGCGGTTCTAGGCGCGCAGTCCGGAACCGTGCGACTGCTACGGTCGCAGGTTCGAATCCTGCCTCGGGCGTCGATGTGTGTGATGTCCTTAGGTTAGTTAGGTTTAAGTAGTTCTAATTTCTAGGGGACTGATAACCACAGCAGTTGAGTCCCATAGTGCTCAGAGCCATTTTTTTGAAGGTCTCCCTCCTTTGACGGAGCGCCACATCTCACGCTACTTAATCTACATTGATTGTAAACACGAGCAGAGGTCTCTAGGCGTGATGTAAGCGCTTCTAAGACTCCGACCCAGGCCGACGTGGCCGAGGCACCGCAGACGTAAACAAATGGAAACTTGCCTGAAAATTGCCGTCAGACAGCTATCAGCTTTGACCGACGACCGTGTAAACAGTGTCGCATGTTCGGTCCTGCTTCAGTGGTTCTGTGGTAAGATAAACTCTAGGGGGAACTTTTTACCAAATTCTTACTTTTCCCGTGAAGTCGACAGAATTTTCTCATTTATTAGTCTACATTAATTTTCCCTTGTTGTAAATAATAAGCACAACATTGTGTAATATTTGAAAATTGCCAAACGTATGTAAATGATGCCATAATGTGCCTCTCAATCAGCTCTTTAACCCAAGTCGGTATCAGTGAAAAGTTTGCGATCTTTATCGGAATGACTCAACTTTTGTTAAAAAAGAAAATTTTATCCGTAAAATTTGCTGATAAAGTACTTTCTGTTAATGAGGAAAATGGAACCTCGTTTAATTCACCGCCATTGTTTGCTATTTAGTTACTGTTTTCTGCACTTACGAAAGAAGACAACTATTGTCAGTACCACATCCAGTCTAATAAGTGATACATGTTTGCTTTATTGGATTGCGATCTTATCGCCAACAATATTCCTACTATGAAGACTTTGCTGTTGCAAGAAATCTTCTTCAAACATTGAAGGCTATCGACATAGTCGGTAAAATACTGCGCGGTACGGTTTCCACAAGTCACACACAAATAAGTACACATATGAGGAAATGGTATTCATGATTTTTGATACACTTATCGTATAAAATGAGAGCAGGCAGCGACTGTTAGTAATGTAAACTGTGTAGCAGCCACAAGCTGCATGTAACGTTTTCTTTATTTTTACGTTTCTCACTTGACCGACACGAACATCTTCAGAATTATGTAACCTACAGCCACACGTTACAAATATCGCACTGTATATAATAAGTATACAGTTGTGGCGGCTCTACAAGTTTAATTTCACTTTTTATATGATTTAGCAACACCCAGCGTTCAGACACATGACGTAACCATTATTAATTCCCTTTTATTCCTTAATTTCTTTCTTTCATTTCACTCAAGATTAACGACCATACTTATACTAATTTAATAATACTGTAGGAGTTGGAATGAATGGGAATACTGGAAATAAGTACAAAGACACGACTAAAGATAAAATGTTGTTTTATTTCTTTATGAAACTATTTTCTGCTTTTCTTTAAAAAAAGAGGAAAATGCTCTCTAAGAGCTACACTTTCACGTACAAAAATATTCTATAGACGTTAACATACGTCTCTTACACTATTTTGTAGTATTATGTACAGCAAACATGTATGTTCTCAATAAACTCTCATAAATACACACATGCACACATTCAAACATTGAAGGCTATCGACATAGTCGGTAAAATACTGCGCGGTACGGTTTCCACAAGTCACACACAAATAAGTACACATATGAGGAAATGGTATTGACTGTAATGAAATAATGTGAAGTGTATGACATAGTGAATGAAACTCCTTGGACAGTTTAATTCCAGCCAGTGATATGGAGCGCAGATATGTCAATAACACGGTTACTGCTTAAGAATTAAAAGCACTTTGTACTTGCGACTTACATCTAGATTCCAGTATCAAAATTAAATATTGAATAATATGACTTGTTCTGTAGTTCTGCCTTAGAATGTCTGGAATTGTTATTTCTGCTCTTCTTGGAAGTCGAAATGGTCATTGTACTGTTACAAGTGTAAGCGAACAGTCAGTGTACTGTTAAAAAAGCATGGAGGCTTCGTTACAATTGTTATGGATCAACATTGGTCTTTGATTTGAGAAAGGTGTAAATTGGTTGTACGTGTCCATTAAACGGAAGATTCATTAAGCAGGGATACCACAGCAGTGCCTGCCGCATATCTTCCAGATGTGAGACACAAATTACAAGTAGAGATCAGAAATAAAACTATAACTTACGAAAGGCAACATTAGACGGAGAATCATTAACACAAAACGGTTGGGGGTTACAATTCGGGCTGGTAACCATCTACAGACGAAATACTGTTAAGGATTTTTAACATCCTCTGAACACTTAAGCTTGTACTAGAATTGACTTAATACAATGACATCCCCTCTACTTGACGAAATTTGTACTTTGAACTGGTATGAAGTCTTTGAGGCCTGGGCGACAAAGAGCAATGATCGCGGGATCACTGACTGCACCCTCGGCTGTCAAACGCTCAGAATTCGGGTAACGTAAGCAGAGGAGAGGTCACTGGGCAAAGAGATCAGTGGCTGTTTCCTTCAGAGCTGTTCGCACAGACAAGTGAGTGGCGAAATGGGTGCACACTGTGGACACGAGTCAGGAGCAGCAGCCGCCGTGGTGCGGCGGCCCGGCAGTGGGTGTCTCGGAGGTGACTAGTTACGAAGACGGCGCAGCAGTCGCGCGTGGAGTCTTGCTGCTCGGTGACACAGAGAACACACACGGGCACAGTTTGACACCAGCACAGCCAGAGCGTCTGCCGCAACGCGAGGACGCTCTCGAAGCAGAGGAGGCTGCGACCAGCAGCCGTGGCACGATCGTGGCAACAGCAACAACAGCAACAGCACCGTGCGCTAGGAACTTGCGGCCGCCTCACGCGCTGTCCTCGGCGGATAGGAAGTCCAGCGCCTCCTCCATGGGCCTCTCCACAAGGCACACCTGTAACACAGCGCACAGGGCCGTTAGTTTAGGCAGGCGATAGGCCAATAAGTCACATTTTGGTTCATTCATTATCAAACGAAAGAGTGAACACAATCCCAAACTTAAATCTAGCATTCTGGGGGTTTTCACTTGATAAGAAATGGCACTGACTGTGTTGTTAAAGAAGTACGACACAATGCATGCATATCCGAAGGAACGTTACATCTCACTTCTTAGTAGCGCAGGCACTTCTATTTCGTATTTATTCTCCAATAGGCCCTTGACTCTCAATCAATACGTCCTTTGGGGACGGGAATATACGAAACGTGCGGGTGCAAGTTGTGACACATGGAAGGTTTGGGTCTAGCCATGATTCGTGCACGGATAGCCGAAGCAATTAAGGCAACAGCTCGCAAAAAGCGGGATATCCGTGTTAATCTTGAGTGAAATGAAAGAATGAAATTAAGGAATAAAAAGGAATTAATAATGGTTATGTCATGTTTATGAACGCTGGGTGTTGCTAAAACATATAAAAAGTGAAATAGACTTGTAGAGTCGCCACAACTGTATACTTATATATACAGTCAGATATTTGTAACGTGTAGCAGTATGTTACATAATTCTGAAGATGTTCGCGTCGGTCGAGTGAGAAATGTAAAAATAGAGAAAAAGTTACATGCAACTTGTGGCTGCTACACAATTTTCATTTCTAACAGTCGCTGCCTCCTCTCATCCCGACCTGGCACAAATTTTCATCGTCGTCATTCCAATACACAGCCAATGGTGGTTCATAAACACAACTGCGAATATATTTCCTGCTGTGATATGAGGTACAAATGGATGGACCAACTTACAGTTGCAGCCGACCTGTGCAATGATACGTACTAGCACGATGTTCAGTGTAATAATGTAATATCGATTGTAGTATTGGTAGATCAAGATAATATACCCATTGGTTCTAACTTGCATATCAGTGAATTCAGCAGTCGTAAATGGACTGTGACAAAGAAAGGAAGGGAGTCGAAGTATTCGAGATATGGTGCTACTGACGTTTCTTCAAATTAGGTAAACTGAGAAGGAGGTTTTCTGCAGAATAGGCGATGAAAGAATCATACAGAAAATACTGACAAAAAGGAGGGGACAGGTATATAAGACACCTGTTAAGACATCAGTGTGTAACTTCCATAGAAGTGGGGAAACTGTTGAGTGTAAAAAGTGTAGAGGAAGATACAGGCTGCCATATATTCAACAAATAATGCAAGACGTTTGGTGCAAGTGCTACTCTGACATGAAGAAATTGGCACAGAAGAGGAGGTCGTGATGGGTCGCAGCAAACAGCAGACTGATGACCGCACAAAAAAAGAAAAAAAAGACTATGAAGGCCTATTCTGTTTTCTCCATCTGATGACTAGAAATACCCTGTAGGTAAGGTGTTAACTTGTTTTAGGTCTATCCTTGTAATCCTCTGCTTGAAACCAATACCATATTGAATACGAAGGAGATAAAAAATGTCTTAGTCATGATGAAGGCCTAAAATGATGTACAGGAAAAATTTAAAATAGGATTTTCGGAAGCGGAATTGAAAATTTCTCACCCCTAAATTCGAATACAGTTTGTTTTAATTGCGTTGCCCGTTTTCTATTAGGTACAAATGCTTGATTGCTATTGAACATTCCGTAATTCTCTCCTGACGAACACTGAATATTGGGAACGCTGAATCTGCAGAGCGTCACTGGACAACCGGCTTGGGTGAGTTAGAGAAACCACGCAAGGACCATGACCCGAATGCGGGTATGACAGCACAGGGCCGGATGGCTGTTCACACTCGAAAACGTATTCCTGCAGATGGCAAACAGGATAGTGTTCACTCTCGTATTACTTTCGAGCTATAAAAATTCGTAGTCTGTAAAATATCGTCATAACATCAAATTATAAATGTCTGTTAAAAGATAAGGATAACTGAAGAACCACTGGAAGCACAAAAACTGGTTTTGGAAGCGAAAGCAGATATTAATTGCCGGGAGAGTGAACTGCTAACCACTCACCTACTGACATCTTTGAAAGACAATGATGCACCGGTGAGCAACATCGCCTAGAAATCTTGGGTCTGATCGCGAAATTACATCAGTATCCAGTTACGAAATCATTAGCGCCATACGCAATTTTTTTTTATCTGCCGAAGCAGTAGAGAATACGTGCAACAGGCAAACACACACAAAAGTTAATTATAGGGAGATCGTGAAATAATTCTCAGTACTTTCAAAGTTACGTAAAACTGAACTGGTCAATACTTGAAATGCTGTGGCTTCTTTTAACGAAGCGAATTCAGCGCATTAATCATGTGGCCAAACATTTCACAAAGTTCGAAATAGTCGAAGCACTTCTATTTTCCTTCATTTTCATAGTAGCTTACTGCCATTTACGTATTTACCCAATCTTACAACTCGACAGTCCTCATCTAAACATACTACTGATGACAATTTCTTGCCGACGCCGAGACCGCCCCCCACCCTCACCACTTTCTTTGCGTAACTATGTAGAAATAACACGTTCTACAATTTACTGTTGGTCCTTGGAGCGAATACTGCGTAGTGTCGCGAGATTATTAGTTGATGTACATATCGGAAAACCAAGAACGAAGTGCTCGGATTACGAAGGGCGTAAGACAGGAACGATGGAAATAAGAGAAAGGTTCAAGAGTAGGATTAAGATTCGGGGTGAAAGGATATCAACAATATTTGTTGATGGCATTGTTATCCTCAGTCACAGCGAAGAAGAACTGCAGAATCCGTTGAGTGGAATGGTCTAACGACTAGAGAGAATAAACCGAAGAAAGACGAAAAAAATGAGGAACAGAAAAAAATGAGAATAGTGAGTAACTTTACATTAAATTGGTGATCACGAAGTGGACGAAGTTAAGGAATTCTGCTACGTTCGAAGTAAAATAACTCGTGACGGTCGAAGCAAGGATGACATAAAAAGCAGACCAGCACAGAAAAAAAGGGCATTCCTGGCCAAAAGAAGTTTCCTAGTATCAATTTGTGAAAGAAATAGTGAGAAAGTGCATATGGATCACGGCGCTGTATAGTAGTGTATAATGAACTCCGAGAAAATTGCAACACAGCAGAATCGGAGTATTTGAAATGTGATGCTACAGAAGAATGCTGGAAATTAGGTGGACTGAAATGTTAATGAATGAAGAGGGTCTCCACAGAATACCGGACATACCCAAATCACTGACGAAAAGATGGGACAGGATGAGAAGACGTGTGAGAATAACTCTCATGGTACCAGAGCGAACTGTAGAGGAAGACAGAGATTGGAATAAATACAATAAACAACTGAGGATGTAGGTTGGAAGTCCTATTCTGCGACGAAGGGGTTGGCTCAGGGTTAGGAACCATTCACCAGAATGAAAAAAAATATATATATTTTTAAACATATCCTCTTCAGAGTTGTTAGCCCAACATTTATGATGAGGAACTATGGCTCGTAACTGGCAAACAAGAGTAGGGGATGAGCTACTGACCTGGTAGGAGTCCGGCGTGACGGTGGCGCCCGTGTTGCCCTTCAGGCTGGGCAGCGGCTGCCCCTCTGGCAAGCGCAGGTCGAAGACGTGCAGCAGCGACGAGAAGAAGAGGAACAGCTCCATGCGCGCCAGCACGTCGCCCAGGCACATGCGCCTCCCTGTGGACACGGCATCAAGCGCGCGCTCTCACAACAGTCTCACCAAACACGGACGCTGGCTACCAGCACCCGGTTCGAAATGGATCGATACACTGCTGGTGCAACGAGGAGTGAGAACTCACCGACTCCGAACGGCAGGAAGAACTCGGGCTTGGTGACTTTGCCCTCGGCATTGAGGAAGCGCGTCGGCTCAAACTTCTCGGGGTCCTCCCAGAGAGTAGGATCCATGTGCACTGCGTGAAGCAGCGGCACCACGTGCGCGTCTTTGGGTATCATGAAGCCATTCAGGTACACGTCTCTGCGAAAGAAGGAGGCGCAGCGTTAAAACCGGGTCAGGCTACTCAGACACAAAACACACAGGGATCGGGGGACTTGAGCTGCAGCAGATTAGCTCAAATGGCTCTAAGCACTATGGGACTTAACATCTGAGGTCATCAGTCTCCTAGACTTAGAACTACTTAAACCTAACTAACCTAAGGACATCACACACATCCATGCCCGAGGCAGGATTCGAACCTGCGACCGTAGCAGCAGTGCGGTTCCGGACTGAAGCGCCTAGAACCGCTCGGCTACAGCAGCAGAGAAATGTGATTTGGCAGTGGATTCATCCTGGCAACATGGCCGTGGATGTAGAGTACTTTTGACCACATAGGACCACTGAACTCCTTTGCTACAAAACTAGACATTACGAATGAAAAAACTGCACTGTTAACGACGCAAAGAAAAGTACGCAAACGATTCGCTGGAGTCAAATTTAGTCATAAAAAGCCGGAATGGTAAGGTATGATAACTTTGTAGAAATTTTTTATGAAGTACGGCAGTTCCATCTTATGGAGACGACAATAGTTTATTTAAAGTCAGTACCACCATTAGACTTCTTTATTTGCTGTATTACATTTACACGATCATGATTTCGGCTTCAAAGTGCCATTATCATTATCATGATCGTGTAAATGTAACACTGCAAATAAAAAACAGTCTAATGGCGGCACTGACTTTAAAGAGACATATGACTGTGGCCCTAAATTAAGAAAAAATTATTAAACGACAATAGTTGCTGTATCTATGTTTTAAAAGACTCGTTTCGGCCGTTTTAAACGGTCATCTTCAGGTCAATGTACTGCACAAGAGTGTTGTCTGAAATTCAAAACCGATTATCTGTAAAATAAATGTGATTATGTATGAAAGTAAAAGCGTTTTCGGTTTTGTAAGACATTAGAAAACATGTGATTACGTAGGCTTTCCCGGCGTAATAAGTCTTGAAAGTCTCCTCGGTCTCAGTTCTCAGCGGGACTCATCAGCAGAAGCAGCATTTTCCTCAAGATGGCGACCAGTCGGATCGCCGAAATATCGAGTCAAGTTGATTTTAGAATCCGGCAGCAAACCCGAAGAGACTTTCAAGACACTAGAAAACAGACGAGCACATTCCATACACTTCGCGTACAAAAAGGTGAAAAAACAGCTGAATCTGTGGGAAAGTGCAAGGTATACTGAAAACCTTTTAACGTTGGTTTCGTGTCTTCAAAAACGTCTTCTTCATAAGGATCAATAATAAACAGTGGTTGCATGACGTTGCGTAAGTACGTTAAATATGTAACTATAAGGCATAAATGAAGATCAAATTCATCTCCATTCACTTTTAAAGACCATCAGCACGATATTTTGCTGTTTTATCATTACGGAGATGAACCTGGCCTTCATTTATGCCTTATGGCTACATATTTAACGTCCCTCCGCAACATCGAGTAACCAGTGCTAATTATTGATCCTTCTGAAGAAGACATTTTTCAAGGCGTCGGAACCTAGGTTAAAGCGTTTTCAGCAAACCTTTCACTATTGAAACGTATATGGCTGTTTTTTTTTTCTCCTTTTCCTACACGAAGAGTACATGATGCCTGCAGCCATGTTCAATATGTTAAACATTCCATTCGTTTCATACAATGAAGGCTTTCACGACCGGATGGTACTGTTGTTGATAATTCTTCCGGGTTATATGGCAATGGTCCATGCAATTCTTCTATTCCTAACGTTTCGTCCAATACTACGTTGGACATCCTCAGAGGTATGGCTGGTCCTGCTGAGTCCTGCCGACTGACGAGTCGGGCGTCGGAGAGCGGCCTAAATTATATAAATCGGCCGTTGCGGAACATGCACTTCAGTCAGGTGACCATGTAGTTAAGTTTTCTGAAACTACAGTTTTAAGTGCTACCACGAACTATTATCCACGACTGTATAGGGAGGATATTGAAATTTATAAACATGAAGATAATTTTAATAGAAAAGAAGAGGCCTTCAAATTAAGCGAGATATGGACAGTGGCGTTACAGAATCGATAAGTTATTTTTATCTATGACGGACTATTATCGATAGTTACATTTTATCTTTGACTAGTTTTCTCTCTGCTACTATGTGCAAGCTAGACCACGCCCACTTTCCTCGGTATTTAGGCCGCTCTCCGACACCCGACTCGTCAGTCGGCAGGACCAGCCATACCTCTGAGGATGTCCAACGTAGCATTGGACGAAACGTTAGGAATAGAAGAATTCGTTTAATTCTGAAGTTTATCTGTAAAAACTGTTCTGGGTTATGGAAATAATTTCTATTGTCAGACACACCAGAGCGGCAAAACGACGCCGAACACCTGCAGTGACTAAACAAATCCGTCACTAAGTTCTCTGCCTTGAGCTTACGTGACTTTGAATTTAAACGACGGAATCTTAAGTAGGCGTGATGGCGCTGGGGATGAGGTTACTTAACTCGACTCGAGGGGAGAGCGTTTCTAATTCGAAGCTGATATCGTAAATCACAGCAAGTGATTCCTCGGATGAGACCAAAGCCGATAGTGCCGAGCTAGGCGTAGAGCGGGCCCTGCGGCTCACCTGGTGGCGGCGTGCGTGGTGCCGAGCGGGACGATGCTGGAGCGGCGCAGCACCTCGAGCAGCGTGGACTCTGTGTAGGGGAGGTAGGGCAGGTCCTCGAGGCGCGGCAGGCGGCGGCGGCCCACCACCTGGTCCAGCTCCTCCTGCACGCCGCGCGCCACCTCGGGCTGGTGCAGCATGAACACCACCGCCCACTGCAGCGTCGTCTTGATCGTCTCCATGCCCGCCGAGAACAGGTCGCCGATTATCTGCTGCATCTGGCGGTCTGCGCACACAAACACGCCGCCTCAGTCACGCCCGCGCACCTCCGAGCTAAGCGTCTGCAAACAGCTACAATTGTTACTATACTACACCGAGCATTGCACTTATTCCCTAGCCTTTGAAGGGATTATATATGCCTAGAAATACGCGTAACGGAACATCGAGATAGTTACTTGCAACACTCATACATAATTTCGCTTTCTGTACGAGGGTAGACACTTAAGCTGTGTAAATAAAATAGGGTCAGTGATACGCCCAATCAATAATAAACGCACTGACATGTCAGACGAAGTCTTTTATCTCCTGCTGCTTTAAAGACGAAACATATGTGTTGGTTACAGGCTATACGAAGCAAATCCATCATCTGCAACAAATTCTAGTACTCTTGAATTAACAAGATGTGACCCATAACGAGACTGGAAACTTTTATTTCACTCTTTATCTGTATTAGTTCCAAATTACAACAACACAGTATGAACAAGCAGGCTCTACTCGACACGTACTTTATTTGAACAGTGCTGATAAGAGATAAATACCATCTTACGACACTGATCACTAAACCTGGCACACAATTCAAGTTGCAGACACTTACAGCACCACTATTTCTAAAACGGTAAAGATTAAGCAGCATTTCTTTTCAGTGTCACATGTTCACTGTAGCAAATTACCGTCTACATTATCATGGCGATTAATTTACAATTAACCATAACGCCGACTAGTAGCCTTGCAGAACATTACCAAGCAGCTACAGCCATACGTAAACAAGACTTGAATTTGGAAGGCACAACCTTCCTTTCACCAATTATACAGGGTGATGCCGTTATTATCTTACAAAATTCCAGGGTTGTTGAAGAAGCGGCTGCGTATCACTTTGAGGTTTCGGACCCTGGGTCCGGAAACGACCGAGTCGACAATTATAAGCGAAAATCGTTCCGATACCTCTTGATAGTGGAATACATGTACTGGTACTGTTGTTAAGATCATCAAAGTAGTAGCCTATATCAAAACAAGCAAAAAAAGTCTACTACGTATGGGCTTTAAAATGCACACGTTTATAGCTATGAGCACCGTTTCAGTAGAGGAGATGAGTTTCACAATATCGAAGGTGAACAAGTCATCATAGCTCTTAAGTTCTGCATTTTAAAGCCCATACTTACTAGACATTTTTGTCTTGTTTCGGTCCAGACAACCACCTCAGAAAGTTTCCTAGTCTACAATCTCAGCCGCAACAGCACCGTACATGTATTCCTAATATCAGAACGATTTCCCCTTACAAATTTCGACCCCGTCGTTTCCGGACCAGGGACCTCACATCTACATTTACCCTTCTCCGTCATCCCCGAAAGTTTGTAACATCACCACGGAATCATCTGTTGTGCGTTTAGTTAGGTGAAAATAGCTATAGCCAATGTATTCGTTGCGAGGGAGCTCAGTAACTATACTGGGTATTTATATATCGTCTATTTTTCAGTCTGCCCGCATCTCGTGGTCGTGCGGTAGCGTTCTCACTTCCCACGCCCGGGTTCCCGGGTTCGATTCCCGGCGGGGTCAGGGATTTTCTCTGCCTCGTGATGGCTGGGTGTTGTGTGATGTCCTTAGGTTAGTTAGGTTTCAGTAGTTCTAAGTTCTAGGGGACTGATGACCATAGCTGTTAAGTCCCATAGTGCTCAGAGCCATTTGAACCATTTTTTCAGTCCCAGTTGCACATTTTTTATACAGTATGTATAGTTTTAGTAGCCCTGGATCGTTTCCGGATCTGCGTAGTTGCGTCACCAACTCGTCGGTCTGCGCCGGAACTACACATCATGATCAACATTCTGGCGTGTAGTTCCGATACAGACATGGGAGATTGCTGACCAATTACACAGATCTAAGATGATGAAGGAAGACCAAACTAATCATATTCTGTCGAAAGTGTCCAACTGAGACATCTGTCTATTAAAGCTGTTCTGTGAAAGTCGTTCATAAGTGTTGTTGCTTCTCTAAACGATATATGGGAATACTATATCTTCTTACAACAGCGCACAGACGCAGGGGCAGTCGAAATGGCTCTCCGGTAAACGAGTTACATGAACTACTGTGCGAAGCGATCTTTTCGTTTTCTAAATCTATTGCCCTGTTCCTAATCAAATCTCGATCGTTTGTGCCTGTTGCAGCATTACGCGCTATTACATAAGAGTAGCCTCTCTAGTTCCGGAATCTGATCTAATGGCATTGCGCGAAGCGAGGAGGCAGAAAAGCCGTCCGTGAACTCACCGTGATCCTTGCCTTCGAAGAGCAACTTGTCGCGCTCCTCCTCCTTGGCGTGCTCGATCTCGAGCAGGTAGGTGTCGACCAGGTCCCTGATGTTTGACCGGTCGAACGTCTCGCGGTGGCTGTCGACCGTCTGCTGGAAGAAGTTGGCCATCTCGCGCCGGTTGAGGTCCAGCTTGCGCTTGGCCGCCCACAGGCCGGGCATCGGCAGCCACTTGAGCGCCGGCACGAAGTTGATCCACGCCATCTCGCCGAACAGCCGGAAGCCCTCCTCGACCAGGTCCATGAAGCGCTGGAAGCGCGAGTCGCCGTGCTGGAAGCGCACGCTCATGATGAGCTCGCAGATCACGTTCGACACCGACGTGGCCAGCACCGGGTTGAGGTCGGTGGGCGCGCCCTTCAGGTCGGACAGTGTCCGGAGCACCGACTCCACCTCTTTCTGCGAAACGACAACACGCGCGGAATGAGGCTTCTGCCCAAGTGCTGCTTCAGCGCACAGTAAATGACCAAATGTGAATAGGTAAAGCTTTGAAAAGATCTTTATAACTGTCGCCCTATGTACATGACAATCTGCTGTTCCTCGACACAGTGTGATTGGAGGCAAGCGAACTACAATGTTACAAGTTACTGGATTCTTATTAATAACATTTTATTAGTCAAGAACACAAAAGTTATTTATAATCACTGGTAACTAGTTTCAGCTAAAACGGCTAACCATCTTCAGATCAAATAAGACAAACATTGCAGTGTCTAATCACCAGGCCTGTAGGAGACACAGTGTCATCAATGAAATACAAGCTTATGTGTTACAGCGTGCACAAGCATTCGTTGATGACAATGTGTCTGCTACGGGCCACGAGGTTAGAAACGGCAATATTTGCGTGCTTCCAGCATTCTGGATGTTATCGGACAGTAACTCTTATTGAATTGTGACACAAAAATACAGCCAGAGCTGCAAGTAACGTAGGTGTTTATTCAGTAAGTGATCGGTTTCGGGTTGGTTGGTTCAAAAATGGGTGTTGACGCGAAACCAGTTACCTACCGAACAGACACCTATTTTATTCGCAGCTCTGACAGTCTTTATGTACCCTACAGCAATGTTTATCTTATTTGATCTCGAGATGGCTAGCTGTTTAGCGGAGACGTATCCACGATTAGAAATAATTTTTGCGATCTTGACTATTAAAGGATTATTTACAAGAATAAAATGAAATTATATGGTTCCAGAGTCCTCTTCACATGTCAAACATCCATGAATTATATGACTGAAGCGACGAACGGAAATTGATACCAAGGCCGGGATTAGAACCCGGATCTCCTAATGCATCACCCTGCCTGCGGCTATGCACAGCTGCACCTGCTACCCTCCCACGCCTCCCTCCTCAATTCAAATCCCCATTCACGCTTCAGCCCACTTGGGATTTCCCCTGATGGGAATTTCGACTAAGGACAGAGGTGTACGGGGGTAGTCCATGCTATCGCGCAAAGCCACTGTACCAGGGTGGCGTAGTGGTCAGAGCATCTGCCTAGTGAGCAAGATACCGAGGTTCGAATCTCGGCCTTGCAAAAAATTTTCATTCCTCGCTTCAGTCTGCCATACATACATTATTTATAAGACTCCAATAACTCCTTACATGATAATCATTTGAGATGACACGAGTTACACTACGTAAGTAAAAGTGTATTTTCTTCCTAGCTGCTACAAGAAGTACTTTCTTTGTTGAATGGTCTTTACATGTCGTATTTATACAAGAGAGAGGAAAAAATATCAGGACTATGGTTTCTTCGGACTTACCGGAAACTTCCACAAGACTGGTACAAATGATAACCTCCCCATCATTATTCAAGAACCTCCTAATATAACTTGTCACAACTAAATGGAAGCCGGTATACCTTTCCAAGACAGGTAGGACAAAATATTTTTAAAAAGTAATCCCACTAACGCCCTTAGATAGAAACATTGTGACACTGCGTACTATTTTCCTCATCGGTGCAGATATTAAAAAGCATCACGCAAATGACGACACTTCAGACCTAAGAAGTTCGCCTGTTAAGCGTAGCTCCCCGCCCGAGATATGTCACAAAACAACAGACCGCGTGAGCTACGAGTTACGGCAGAGCTGAAACAGACGTCATGCGAGATAAGTTATCGCACGAGACGGTGCGGGGCGAGCATTCTGTAACACGTGACTGGTGGAGGCGTGTCCGGCGGCTAAATATGTCCCCGAAAAAGGACTCTCGGTCAGTAGCGATAGCGGGGAGTGTAGCAATGCGCAGCGCCGCCTTACCATGATGCGGCTCTCCATGTGCTCCTTGCCGGCTCCGATGTACTTCATGCCGAACTGGCGCAGCCGCTCGTGCAGGAAGCGCCGCTGGTCCTTCCACAGTTTGCCGTCCGTGTTGATGATACCTGCAAGGTGGAAACGCACTTCTCAGAATCGGCTGGCTTCCTAAGTGGCAATACGAGCGCACAGTGATTCGAAACTGATGTTACAAATATGTAAGGCTCGTACTGGATACTGAGTAGTTACTGTTGCTTTTGCTGGAATGAGAGCTCTTTCCGTCAGAACAAACTTCAGAACGCCTGACGGTACCGACCGCCCGCCGTGTCATCCTCAGACGATAGGCGTCACTGCATGTGGATGTGGAGGGGGTCATACGGTCAGCACACCCCAGTCCCAACCTTAGTCATTTTTCGTGACCTGAACCGGTACTTCTTAGTCAAGTAGCTCCTCAATTGGCCTTACAAGAGCTGAGAGCACCCCGTTTACCTGCAGCTCTCGGCACACGCTGTCGGTCACCTAACCAAGTGCTAGCCAAGTCCGACAGCGCTTAACTTCGGTGATGTGACGGGAACCGGTGTTACCACTGCGGCAGTGCTATTGGCGCCATCAGATTCAATAATAGTAATGATAAGAATAATAACGATATTGCACAAAAGGACACCACCACACGCGGTATGTGCTGTCTGTCTGTCTCTACCAGACATTTTGAGGAAGAACGATAGGCTAAACTGGAATTCTATAGTACAGGATGTGACATTGCGCTGTCGATCAACAACAGTATCCAGTTAAGAATGAACTCGCATATTGCGACTGTGGTTCCGTATCAGCTGAAGAATATTTCCGAGCAAATGAAAATGTGTGCCGGACCGTGATTCGAACACCGATTACGCGCTCGCGAGAAGCTGGAAGTCCGAGTTCGAGTCTAGGTCCACCACAAATTTTCATTTCATCTGAAATTTATTCAGCTGGTGCAGAACCATAATCACAATATGCCAGATAATTCTTAAACTGTAATTATTTAACTTTTCTTTTGCAGTATTAACTCCCCTTGACTTTTCTCCCCTCTAAGATCTGAATCAGTAGAGGTACCTCTACTCGTTCGAATTCAGTTGTATGCTAACTTCTCTGAAATCAGATATTTTACCTACAAGCAATTACTTATTCTAACAGATGTTTCTGATCGTCTTGTAGATAAAGCTGTGCTACAACAAAGTCTTGAACGCATCGTATTCTCAGAAATTACAAGTATTTATTGAGTGATACAACAGCGCATCTTACGCTATTGAAACAGCAAAGATACGGAAGAAGGGAGGGACGGGGAACAGGGAGGGAGAGAGAAGGGGAGTGACGTGGATCAGAGACTGCCGCTTCGTCGACAACGAACCGTTTACTATCGAGCACCAGATCCGACTGGCCAATAATGAAGTAATCAGTCGTGGTTTCGGTGAAGGAACAATCCCGGCCTTCATCTTAAATGATTAACGACACCCACCTAATTCTAAAACAGAATGGTTGGACGCAGACCCACTTTCCAGGGACACGTCACCTCGCTCGGTTGATGCTTCCGAAATTCAAATGTACCGTTTCTCAGTGAGAAGGAACCGATACTTCCAGAAATGCACCGCTGCGAAGGATACGCTGCAAACCGGTATGTGCAATAGTCTGTACGATTTTTCAGAATCTTTCATTCCTTCCCCTTAAGTTAATGCAGCAACCAGGGATGTCAAATAAAAGAGACATAGGCTGTTCGAGTGCTTCTTGAACGCAATATTCAGCTGTCAGGTCAAGTACTTTTAAAATCTAAAAAATGGCTCTGAGCACTATGGGACTTAACTTCTGAGGTCATCACTACCCTAGAACTTAGAACTACTTACACCTAACCTAAGGACATCACACACATCCATGCCCGAGGCAGGATTCGAACCTGCGACCGTAGCGGTAGCGCGGTTCCAGACTGTAGCGCCTAGAACCGCTCGGCCTCTCCGGCCGGCTTTGAAAGTCTGTTGGAACACTATTTATGTAGGCAGAAAGGGGTAGGGGTCGTTTATTTCGGGGGTATGGTTGGGGATAGCTCTGGTATTTACGTTAGAGGTAGTTGAAATGTCTGAGGCGCATCCGTATGGTGCAATTCTTCTCTACCCTTCCCTTTCCACCTTTTATGTAAGAGTTCCATGTTACGTAGGCTTCTCAGGTGATGAAAACTGCCCCAGTTTCCGGCTGCTCGAATAAATACACGTTTCTCCTACATTTATGCAGCCGCCTTCGGTGCATTGAGATACACGTTGCGCTGGGCGGAATATTTTTTGTTGCGAGTCTCGCTTAGCGTACAACCGGTGATTAAGTTTCTGCAGAGAAACCGAGGCGGGGCGAGAGCGGCATTGCGACCGAGTTACGGTTCTCAGAAAAGGGTGCGCGCCCGGCGGCGGAGCGCCGGCAGCAGCACGTAGGCGCTGCACACGTGTGCGCCGGCAACGGGGGGTTTCTGAAGTAAGTCAGCGCTAGGCTTCTTGAAGAGCCCACATAGCCTCAAACTGCAAACCAGCTCGACCTATGCAAATGGAAGGTAAGAGTTTTAGTCTCGCCGACGCCGAGGTCACAGGAGACCAAGAGCGACCTCGCTCTGGACGTGAGCAACGAAGAAAGTCGTAGCATTCTGCTGTACTGATACAATGAGGCCACGGAAAACTTAAGTGACGACGGTGCTGAGAGGATATGAACCTCGCTCCCCTCGACTCCGGGTCCACCACCTATGCGACTGCACCGTGTCCAGACGTTGCTTTCAGACCCGTGGAAAATTACTCAAGTGCCGCAACAGACACTGCCGTAATGCCGCCTTTCGTTTCTGACGCAAGAAAGTAAATTACAGGCCACAAGGCGCGGGCCGAACTGAGGATGGCGCCGATAGCGCAGAAAAAATAATCGCAATATCGGCAGCTATAAATCTTGGAAGTGTATGACTTACGAAGGAATAAATTGTGACAAAGCACGAAGTAAAAAATTCAGGGACGCATGCTCGTCCACCACATGGCTGTGAAAGTGCAAATAACAAAGATAAATTTAATTTCGCTAATGAGGTCAGACTCGGCATAGATAACAGAGGCTCAGCATTGGCTGCGGAGTAGTTTCGCTGCTCTCCTCCTGACTCCTTAAATCGTGGACCGTTTCCATCGTTACTTCTTTGTTTCTGTATCGATCTTCGTAACACTGTGCAACGCTAGAATCTCGGAGCATGCAAAAGAGAAAAAGAGAGAGAACAAAGCCCCGCTTTCCGCGTAGTGGATGGCCGAATAAATCACCGGTAAACAGAGCGTGCGTGAACCCGCGAATTCCTGCAGGAGCTATTTTTAAGCCGTCCTTGGAAATGTAAACGTGTTTTGTGTTTGGAGGCGGTGGGCCGGCGTTCGCCAAGGCCTCGTGCCTCCAGCTCCGCGACTGCAGCTGGCCGGACACAGAGCGAGCTGCCACCCCGCGGACGAACTGATTTTGACCAGAAACGTCAACAAAAGAGGTGACAGCGCGTGGAAACGTCTTTACTTAGAAAATGTTTGCGTTGGTCTGCAGCGTAGACCTTCCTCCAGAACGAGTCAGCACGGCTAGGAAATACACAAATGATATCCATTTGCCTACACGTTCTTGTGTTTCGGCAAATAAAACCCAACGCCTGAACAGAAACGAACCAATCAATGTAAACGCAACTGATCTAAAGCCACATTACTTTTTAACTGTGAAAGACACCATGTAACCAATGAAAGGAAATGAATGGAAAGATCGGATGGTGCTGATGACCAATAGTGTCGCACGCCTTCCCCCCCCCCCCCCCTCCCCGAACCCCCAACCCCGGGGAAGTTCAGCTACGAAGTTGCAAGGCCTTTCAGCGGACACCGTATTGGGCAACCTACGTGTCGATAATGAGAACACAACACTCAGTCACTGAGCGGAGAAAGTCTCCGACCCGCCTGGCAATCGAACCTAGGACCGCTGGACGGCAGTCAGATACGCTGATCTCTCAGCTAAGGAGGCCGCCCCCTGGCCACTCTTAGGACATCAAATTCAGTTTGGTTATCTTTTCTCAAAATGGGATAGTCGTTCTAACAAAAGCAATCAGCCGTTGTTTTTCCGCTGGAAGTCTTTATTTGTTCATACGCATTTTCAGGTTCTCTCCACGCGGTATTTCTCCACGCTATACAGGGTGTCCCGGGAGAAAAGGTCAGTACCGAGAGACATGACAGGAACTATAATCCGAACCAAAAAAATTCTCAGCAAAGATAAAAAGTCAGTTGTCAGCAGCACACGGAAACCTTTATTTGATTCACCTTACCGGTTTCGACATTTTAAATTGTCATCTTCAGAATGGAAATTGGCTCAAATCATTGGTAAGCCAGCGGCAAAATAGGAATCGGACGGTAGTGTCCTTTGCTACAGAACCGATAAAACAGAGTGTCATCGCTAAAAATAGATGATATGTGCGATGAGCAGTAAGCAGGTAACTGTGGAATCTCAAATCGTACATAGTATGTGCGACGACAGACAACCAATGTACTCTGAAAGTACTTGTTGGACACAGTTTGACTTTCTGTACAGAAGCCATTCGTGCCTTTTGGCATCATATTATACGAATGCAGTTAATAATAAGGGTTGTGGTATGCGAATGAGGGTGATAACCCGAAACCGGTAACCACTTTGAGAAAAATTGTATACGCAAGGAATTGAGACGGGCAAAATAAAAAAAAAATGTATCAAATATTCATTGAATATTCTCAGTTCTGGATATCTCGGTAGGCAACTGAAAGTAATGTTATTAGTTATCAGCTGCGGTATTATTATAACAATGACCTGCGCGTTAATTACGATTCAATCATATGCTAATCACACTATCTCACTGCACATATAAAGAGGATTGAAATCTACCTTACGGAGAAATATATTCTTCCAGATTGTCAGCCAAAACTGACTGTTGGTTTTCTATAGTTAGTTTTCTATTTACACCACAACTGCAACATTCTGTAACTTTTAGAAGTGTTTTCTAGTCATCACGTGGATCACTTATTACGAATACCAGTTGATTACTTAGAAGAATATATAAATCGGTTTAAAATGTTACGACTGCGTTTCAGATATACTACACTCCAGTAGATCTGGAAACATTTATAGTATCGTAGATTATGGCATTCGACATATGAAAATACGCGAGTCGTGTAATACTGGGAAGTATTTCAGTCACCCTACGATAGGTAATCAGCTTATATCATCCCCCCAGGGTAGGGTTGTCTAGCATAAGGTGCATAAAGTATTTGGCGAGCCTCTTTTGCTTTGGTCACGATGCATCTACAATAGAGAAATCTGTCAAGTTATATTTCTGATGGTGTCGACAGAAATCACTAGCATGTACGAAGACCAGGAATTCACTTGGCGGGCCAAACAAGTAGCAGTGGGGCCAGTGGCCGAGTGCGGACGGAAGAGGCGCACCGCCCCGTCTCCGCAAAGTTTCACAAGCGCCAGCAGGGCCGTGGCAGCGGTCCAGCGCTGCGCTGCGCTGCGCCGCGCCTCACCTCACCTCGCGGGGCGGGCAGCGCGCGGGCTGTTTGCGGCGCCTCGCTTGCATCAGGGCTGTCTGCGCGTGTGAACGACGAAGGTCGCCACCGCCGCCGGCAGACAGAGCTGCTCACACGACACGCTTACCGACTGCCTGATCTAGCCGCGCACGTACGTTACCCCCTTTACACCCGAAAGTATCGGCCTATTATCCACAGCAAAAGGATTCTATTCCAGCAGTAACGTGCGTAAAGTCCATTTAACCAGTAACATACGTAAAGTCCCGTACGTAAAAAAACATGGCAGCTGAATGAGAAGTAAGGATACAACAGGCTATAAATCGTGGCAATAAGATGGTAACAATCACAGAGGTAATGTTTCCACTACATATTTGACAAGGAACAAACCAACACACAGTGTACAAAAACACGAAACGATACATAAATATAAAATTATTAAAAGGAAAAGAATTGAATGAAGACTTCTATCACTGCCTGTCAGTACAACCAAGACGAACCTTAAGGTAAGAAGCAAATGAAGAAACGGCACTGTTGTTTACGGTACCCAGCAGCTGGTATTAGCCGACATTGGTCTGTACAACTTACTCGCCGAGCGAGTGAAACACAGGCAGTTAATGCTGGCGGCACGTGGGCATCGGAGCGGGCGATGCACCCGTGATCTTGACCGACAATCCGGTCTAAATTTAATCGCCAAGTGATTCACGGCGGGAAGGTGAACAGGCGGGGAGAGGGCGACACACATTCGGGATCTGCGTGCCTGCCTGCCTGCCACCTCTGCTGGTGAGCACTCTTCTGTCGTCACGCGCTCTCCTCCCGATTGCGGGCGCCACGATTTTGCGTGACAAAATGAAATCAAAACACCAACAGCAGTGTCGCGAGATAGTGGCTATTTCTTAGTGTGGGGGTGCAGGACAGTTCCATTTTTTAATGGATCGCGGCCGAACACTAGGACACTTTGAATCAATTCCTTTTGTTATTTAAAGTAATAGAGATACTAGAGAAGGGTTATTTTATTCTTAATACTGACTATTGAAAATCAGAAAATCTTGCACATCAGCTGTCACACAATAAATAAAATTTAGTGTACCATACCGCCATAAGAGTCTATCATTATACAAGGTACTAAACGCAAGAAATTGGCGCATGCTACGAAGGTATTTAGTAACGAAAATCTCAGTGTGGAGTAAATCCTACTGACCACTCGTCTTAAAATGCACTTCGTATCATTTCTTCTTTGAAATTAGTCTTTAGCCACTCGACCATAGGGCTATAAAATCACTCCTCGTTCGTCACACCTTGAGGTACACGCTCATCGTGCACTGTCTTTACCCGACTTCCTTAAATTTCACGTACATTTCATATGAAGTTCTGAGCCTAAGTACATCAGCTTCTAACGCACACACGGGACGCACACGTTGACGGTACATTTAAAATTGACAGCCATGTCCGACGTGGGACTCGAAGTCAACACCTCAATTAAGGTATGACGTAAATAATGCGAGAGCAGTCCTTGTGCATTTCACACTACGTTGCTATCCAACTGCGTACGAAAACGTTAACTTTTTACTCGAAAAAATTCTACAGACTGGCACAAGAGGCAAAGGCGCCGCTAGTATAGTAACCAGTTGAACTACAGAAATATTAAAGGCGCACTTTTTGTAAAGGGGCTCAAGAGCACAAATTGCAACGTTGGGAAATACAGAAGCTCATATGGCAGCAAATAAAACATCGCGCTATGCGCTTTTGGCCACTTAAAGTTAGGAAACAACTTCACAAACGAGGTTAGAGGAGATGTAGAGAACGTAATATTGCTACTTTGTTTCGAATCGTACAGGCTATTAGCAAACTAATTTTCTGCTGCGTTGTGTTTTTTTTTTTTTTTTCATTCGATTTCGAAATCTTATGACGTTGCATGTTTTCAGGAGGTGGTGCCCCACAACTCTTCTATATTTGAAAAATGACACATTATCGCCTTCAACAGCTGGCAAATGTGAAATACGTCGTCAGTCTTTAAAAACTGTGCCATGGATTGTGCACATTCATCTTGAAACTGAATTTTGCGTTAACACTTTGAACACATTCATATCGCATACTTTTCTGAACTTGATGATGGTCAGATGACAAACTCGTGGTATAAATAATTTTCCCAGCAGCTCATGGCGGTAATATGACACTTTTCAATTACGGCTTCTTGTTACATTATTTCGGTAACTACGCTGAAGTTTCTGAATAAGCCATAAAACGCCACGAAATCGATTGAAATAAACAAATAAACAAATACGGATGAGGGAAAATTTAGTAAGAAAATATCCTGCGTGCTTAGAAACAAATTAATTCACAAGCGAAGTGTCGCGTAAGTAACGAGATGATTCTGTGAGGGCCTGAGGCCACAGCTTACCATATCCGCCGAGGATGTTGCTGAACTCGTTGTGCGGCCTGGCGGTGAACTCCTCGCGGCGGAAGGCCTCGCGGATGATGCGGTGGTCGGAGAGGACGACGAGCAGCTGGTTGCCGCAGCGCGTGCTGAACATGGGGCCGTAGCGGCGCGCCAGCTTGCCGAAGTGGAGGTGCGCGTCGGGCTGGAGGAAGGGCAGGTAGCCGACGAGCGGCAGCCCCCAGGGCCCGGGCGGCAGGCGCCGCATCAGCGACAGGCGCCGCAGCAGGGCCGCGGCCAGCAGGGCCACGCACATGAACACCAGCGGCGCGCCGTCGAGCGCCTTGAGCGAGCGCAGCGCCCACGACTGCAGCAGCAGCATGTCTAGACGTGGCAGCGGAGGACAGACAACGGGACGCGGCCGCGCGCCCGCCTTTATAACGCGCCGCCGCGCCGTGGGAGTGGCCTGCCCCCCACCACCGGCCGCGACGCCCGGGGTGGGGGTGGCACCGCCTCCCCGGGTCCTCAGGCCCAGCGCCCAGGGAGCCGCGCCGGCTCGGTGCGTGCGACGCGCCGCCACCCACGGCGACATCCCCCTCGTACGCGCCTTTCACGTTCCGCCTCCCGCCGGACACATTATTACCACCTCACTTCGTCTCTCGCATCATTCAACTCTCACTCGCACCATATTTAAGTTTATTTACTCTTCTTTTTATGCACCACTATTTTATATATAATTTTATAGCACAGCGTAACCTTTTGACAATGTTGACTGGAATACTCTCTTTCAAATTCTGTAAGTGGCAGGGTTTTATTTATTTAATCGTGTCCAAGCCATAGACAACCCACATATTACATATACACACAAATACAAATACAATACGCATATGTATAAGTAAATCAAACCCAAAATGGGGAGTCACATTACAATATAAAGACAAACATAGTATATATATCATATTACGTCCCGCCAAAATTCAGCGCATTTAACTGCCACTGCCGTAGCGTTTGCCAGATCTTCTTTCCTGCACACTTCCCCCATGATGCTGCATTCCAGGAGGTGGTCCATTGTTTGGGTCTGTCCCCACTGGCACGTGTCCGTCGCGTCTCGGTATCCCCATTTACACGTGTTTACGTTGCATCTGCCCGCCCCAGTTCGTAGGCGGTTGAGGGTTCTCCATAATGGCCATTTTAGTTCATTTCCAGAGGTCAATTGTTCGTTGGGTGAGATTAGAGATGCCTGGTCTCCCGTAGGCAGTGTTGCTTGCCATTTTGACAATCTGGCCTTTTGTTTTGAGGTTTCGAGCGGTTGAACTGAGGTGAGGAAACTCCGTCTTGATTTTAGACGTGTGTGTGGAGGGTTTTGTCCAAAGAGAGGATGGCGCTGGTCGCGCAGCTGCTTGAGGCGCTCTGCTCCGCTTGCTATAGCTCGTCTGATGTTGCGTGGAGCTATGCCACTAAACAAATAAAGTTGGCTAACCGGGGTGGGTCTTAGGCATCCCGTGATTACGCGACAGGCATCGTTCAGCAGAGGATCCACTCGTTTCGCATGCGCTGATCTTTCACAAACTGGGGCAGCGTATTCAGCAACCGTGTAGCAGAGTGCAAGTGCCGACGTACGTAAAGTATGTGGGTCGGCACCCCATTTTGTGGAGGTGAGCTTACTCAGGAGGTTGTTTCTTGTTGATAGTTTGCCCCATGATGTCTGTAAGTAAGTTTGCGATCAATGCTGTCGCCTAAATAACAAGGAGTGCTGCTGAACGCGATCCGTTGGTTGTTCCACGTGATGTTTAGGGTATGTTTGGCGTCCCGGTTTCGAAGATGGAATAGGCAGGATAATGTTTTTGCTGCGTTCGGGCGTAGGCAGTTGGCTTCGTAGTATGGCGTTAGACCGTTGAGGGCATTCGTAAGGCTAATGGCAGGTGTGAAATACAGGGAGCGAAAAGCTATTTACAATTTGTACAGAAACCAGATGGCAGTTATAAGAGTCGAGAGACATGAAAGGGAAACAGTGGTTGGCAAGGGAGTGAGACAGAGTTATAGGCTCTCCCCGATGCATTTTAATCTGTATATTGAGCAAGCAGTGAAGAAAACAAAAGAAAAATTCGGAGCAGGTATTAAAATCCAAGGAGAAGAAATAAAAACTTTGAGGTTCGCCGATGACATTGTAATTCTGTCATATACAGCAAACGACTCGGAATGGATAGTGTCTTGAAAGGAGCATATAACTTTAAATGCGAACATTTTTAGGTTAGGCTTTACCGTGACTGTTACTGACATTAAATGAAACAACTAGTTTACTGTTACCAGTCACCGTTTTATTTTTTCCACGACGCGTTTCGAAGGTTTAAACCTCCATCATCGGGTGGATTTACATTAGTTAGTATTACATATGTGTGTATGTTGTGTTATTCCTCCAAAATCGCAACACAACATACACACATATGTAATACTAACTAATGTAAATCCACCCGATGATGGAGATTTAAACCTTCGAAACGCGTCGTGGAAAAAATAAAACGGTGACTGGTAACAGTAAACTTGTTGTTTCATTTAAGGAGGATATAAGATGAACATCAACAAAAGCAAAACGAGAATAATGGAATGTAGTCGAATTAAGTCGGGTGATGCTGGGGGAATTAGATTAGGAAATGAGACACTTAAAGTAGTAAAGGAGTTTTGCTATTTGGAGAGCAAAATAACAGATGGTGGTCGAAGTAGAGAGGATATAAAATGTAGACTGCCAATGGCAAGGAAAGCGTTTCTGAAGAAGAAAAATTTGTTAACATTGAGTACAGATTTAAGTGTCAGGAAGTCGTTTCTGAAAGTATTTGTATGGAGTGTAGCCAAGTATGGAAGTGAAACATGGACGATAAATAGTTTGGACAGGAAGAGAATAGAATGTCGTGCTACAGAAGAATGCTGAAGATTAGATGGGTAGATCACATAACTAATGAGGAGGTACTGAATAGGGTTGGGAAGAAGAGACGTTTGTGGCACAACTTGACTAGAAGAAGGGACAGCTTGGTAGGACATGTTCTGAGGCATCAAGGGATCACCAATTTAGTATTGGAGGGCAGCTTGGAGGGTAAAAATCGTAGAGGGAGACCAAGAGATGAATACACTAAGCAGATTCAGAAGGATGTAGGTTGTAGTAGGTACTGGGAGATGAAGAAGCTCGCACAGGATAGAGTAGGATGGAGAGCTGCATCAAACCAGTCTCAGGACTGGAGACCACAACAACAACAACAGCGCAGCATACCAAGCGCATAATAATTAAAAGTCATCCCTGTATAATTTATTTAATTTAACTGAAAATACAGGGTAGCGCGAAATACGTATTAAAAGTGTTTGTCTATGTGGTTTGATCATATGCTGCAAATGATCTCCTTGGATTTTGTTCTGTTGTTGCTCTGAAAATTCTGTAGCTCACCCACTGATGTCTCAGGTCACTTTTCATAATGGAAGAACTAACACTGGAACACGTTCAAGCTGCTGCTCCACCTCATCTATAAAAGTCACTGTTTGGTGCACAATCTGTGCACAACGCATTCTTGGGCCCATTTCTGTGTAGGAACCTCCACTATTGTGATGTAATTCAACAAGCCACGAGTAGTGAAAACAACCGACGGCTACAACTAACTATGAGTGCCTGTGTGCGTTACACTTGCAACATTCGCCGATATGATCATGTCAGTGCTTCATACTCCCAGCTAGGGTGGCTGCGGCCGGACAAATTGCGTGACTGCCACACTCTATATCTACTTCACCGACTCCTCGTCACGCAAGCACCCCAGCATCTTGCTTCAGAGATTAAACACCTTTCATGCCATCATAATCGAAACACGAAGTCACTGTTATCTGATATCCTAACTGTGCCCACTCACAAAACAAAAAAATTTGCAAAATCCTTCTCAGTTGCCGCTGTCCACCTCTGGAACAAACTGCCCCTTACCTTGCGCAAAATTCAATCCCCTGCTGTTTTTAAGAAGAAATTGAAGCATTTCCTGCTATCATCCTCATAACGTTTTCCACAAAATTAATGTACAAGGCCAATCCTCTCCTCTGTCAAATAGCAAAGCTAGTGTCTCCTATCTTGCTCCTTTCTCTTCTTCCTCTTCATCTATCTCTATTAACCACGCAATCTTCTTTTCATTTATATTTCCTTAATTATGTTTCATCATGTCAGTATTCCTTTCCTCCCTTCACCATCAATCTCCCTCATACTTCTTGCTGCTAGTACTCCTATCTAAAATCTGCCTCTTTCATAATGTCTAATTATAACAGTACTTATCATCTACGAATATAACCTCTATATGTATGTATTTTTCCATGTGTGCGCCTTTGTAATTGTTTATTTCATTTTTTGTACTAGATGTAGTTTAACATGCCTACTAAAACATATGAATATAAAATAAGTAGAATGCCTGGTTAGATGTAAGAGAGGGCCTGATGGCCCTAATCTTACCAGGTTAAATAAATCAATAAATAAATAAATTAATTAATATAGATGAGTCCTAGTGCTGGAACATAAATTCGTAGCGGCTGCACCACGCCACCGAATTCTCTGAAACTACTGGTTCCCGCAGTATGGGTCATGTCCACACCGTGCTGCATACGTCTTCCATTTGCGTCAAGCGACATTCAGACATCGGATCGTCACCTGGACACGTTAGCATCCATTGGACATGGTATCGAATGGCGCCCATATAGTCACGACCTCAACCCGTGTGATTAATTGTTATGAGGTTATCTGAAGGGCCTGCAACACCCCAGGATCTCCGACCTGCAATTTCTAGAGAGGTTTGTGCAGTCTAAAATGATGTTCTTCGGAAAATAATCACGGAATTCAGTTCAAGACTCTACACACTCATTGCTGCAGAAGGAAACCACGCTGAAAACTTTCTGCAATTAACTTTTACGATGTTTGCTGTAGCATAAATATGATAACAAGAATACATCACCCCTTTTTACGTCGTGGCAGACAAAAATTTTCTAATACATAATTTGCAACACTCTGTACTTATCGGCAGAGAGCTATTTTCTATCCTTATTTCCAAATTATACATTTTTTTCATCTGTCGATGGTTGTTTTTATTATCTCAAACTGACCTGTCTCTTGCAATGTAGCCCACCTTCAGATATGTCAAACAGCATAAAAAGATATTAATCTTTTAAATTCTTCGAAACTGTAAACACAGAATTAGAAACCAATTGCCATTTATTTATATTCTTTAACAGATTTATATTCTTTAACAGATCTCCAGATGAGCGACATGGCCCCAAACCAGATAGTTGCCTGCCTTGGTGGCCGAGCGGTTCTAGGCGCTTCAGTCCGGAACCGCGCGACTGCTACGGTGGCAGGTTCGAATCCTACCTCGGGCATGGATGTGTGTGATGTCCTTAGGTTAGTTAGATTTAAGTAGTTCTTAGTTCTAGGGGACTGATGACCTCAGATATTAAGTCCCATAGTGCTCAGAGCCATTTGAACCAGGTAGTTTGCGGCAACAAAAACAGCGACCGACAGACGGAAAACAAGAGTAGTTCTTCATTTAAACCTGTGACTATTAAAAAATAAATAACGAATAAAACTAACTGCTTATGCTACGTCACCATTATCGCCACACAGTGATCACATTCCTTCCTATGCTGGCTTTGGGAGGATGCGACTGGCATTGCGACATTTTTACAACTTGTGTTTTCTTCATCGGCCTCTTGGTCAGTGGCATCCTCCGTATCTCTCTTCACATATGAAATATCTATTATCATTCCTTAACTGCAACATCAGCTCGGGTACATCTAGCGTCTTAGCTACATCTTTGCACATCATTGAATCTTTCTCAATTCGTTTCTCCATTTCAGCCATAGGACACTGAAATGAACTCGCCTGTGATCTGCGCCTTATCCTAAATCACTCTGCATTCGAGAGCAGACTAAACCTTTGCCTGTTATCAGCCGTGTAGCTTCCGTTTCTCGTATGTCAAATAGTGAACTAGAATCTCTGTGGAATTATAAACTATGCTCACTTTTTTCATCCTTTATTGGTTTCAGCGCTCTCCCTCCCATCTCATCTGCTAATTCTACCCTACTATCTCCCATTCTTCCTCTAACCACTCTTCTGTGCTGCAACCGTACATTTATGTTATTCACGTGTAATAAAAATGCAATGAGAAACTAACTTTACGCTGTGTTAATGAAGGACGACATTTCTTAAATTCCACAAATTCATTACCATATATTATAATTATTGCTGTCGTTATTATTATTATCGTTATTATTGTAATTATCAGAACTGGAAAATAAATAATATCATAATGTTGCCTCACTAAGAATGTTTTGTTAGATGTAAGAGAGGGTCTGACAATACACTTTCTCGCTGGGCGAGATAAATAAATAAAACGTGCTGCTTCAACTACTGGCTTTAACGCAGGCAATCTAGTCTTTTCTTTTTCGTAGCTTTCAAAACACTCACCTGCGTTACGCCGTTTTCCGTTTAAGTTCGGCAACGCAGCCTTGACCTCGCCAAGGGGACGCGCTTTCTCCACCATCCCAGCTGTGTTCACTACATTTTTCCCAGGCCTTTTTCCACTAAGCCACCCACTACTCTGCAAGCCACAATACAGTGCATGGCGGAGGGTATACCGAACCAGTATTGTCGATTTCCTTTACTATTCCATTCGCGTACTAAGCGAGGAAAAAATGATTGCCCGTATGCTTCTGTACGGAGCCTAAATTGTCTTACCTTATGCTCATAAGTCGGACTCAAGTTATATGTTGGTGACAGTGTAATGGTTCCACCCACTTACTTCTCCCGAAGTCTGCAATCGCCGTGTTCTATACAACATGATGTGTTTCATTTTTCTGTTGACTTCGCTCTCTTCCATTTTTAGTATGTTAAGATAGCCTTGAAGACCAATACTTCACACTTCTTACAAGTTCCAATGCATTTCAATTAAGCACGACGCTTTTGAAGAAGTTGACCCTTCATCTTCGGTAATATATTCGTATTTTCAATACCGAGGTTAGGCAACAAATGTTCATCACAGACTTTGAGAAATGCTGTGTTCCACAACGTAAGTACGAAACACAGGGGTCGAAAACAACATGGGGACACCAAAAGCGCAACACATTACCATGCCTAATATGGTGTAGAAAACCCCTTTGGCATTCAAAATAGCTTCCAGTCGTCTCGGAATAGATAAATACAGGTCCCGTATGGTTTACAAGGAAATCTTGTACCATTATTCCTGCAAAATAGTGACAAGTTCAGGTAACGATGGTGAAGATGGACAGCGGCCACGAGCCCTTCTCTTCAAAGTAGACCTCAAACGCTGAATAATATTGAGGTCTGATGGAGGAGGTGCGACACTTGAACCTTGCGCTCACAAACCAGCTCAGGACGATCCGAGCCATGCGAACAGGAACCCTGTCCTCTTGGAACGCAACATCACCATTGGGGATCAAACATCGTACCGTGGGATGGATCTGATCAGCCAACATAGCCACATAATGCTCGGCAGTAATTCGCCCTTGCGGAGTAACTGTGACACCCATGGGAAACACTTT